>NW_028301552.1:20477500-20510000 GCF_042242905.1 Orbicella faveolata
TTCCACGATAGTTTATTTTTCTTTTAATCGAATATTTTGACGTACATGGAAACATTTGGCTTCGCACTGGGAATGGATGTTGATTTTTGACGTGGAAGGTCTAATTAACAAATATATATTTTAGGTGTGACTCCTTCCTTCATGAACGGTTTACATCTTTTAGTAAATACCAGATGGCTCAGAGGACTAGGTTTGTTCAAAGGAAACAGTGAACTTGATTTTAAAGTCTCTCAGAAAGCATTCGATGTGATAGTCAACACATTCTGGTGTGGTATGTTCAGGCAATTCGATTCGGTTCACTTACCAATCTGTGCAATGCTTTAAAGAGGGATAAAAATATGCGGGCATACGTTCAAATTTAAGCTTGATGTATACGTCTCGAATGCTTGCCGGCTGGATCAATAATTAACTACACTCCTAAACGAGCAAAATTGACTGGAAGAGTATCTGAAACAGTTGGTGTCGATATTAACTTGAAAGAAAACGGACTCACATCAGGAATATTCACGAAACTTTCAGAAAGACTTATTTCTTGTCAGCCATGTTTCAAAACTTCCTTACGTCGCTTAGACCTGACCAATAGTATCACCTTTTACCATATATAGTCTCCAATTGGGCTTGGCATAAACAATGGAAGAGTAGCTACTTTTTTTTTTTCCCGCTAACTTCAGATTTAGGAAACGCCGATGAAATAACCGGGTTATATTCTCACGGCCCAGTGTCAAAACGGACACCACGAGCTTTCTAAGAACGTTGGAACTTGAAGAATGCTGTACCTTCCCATTGCCTGCATATGGGTCTGGTATTTTTCATGCCAGTAAGACCAGAGAAGGTTTTGTGGATGCTGGCAGCGTTGTTTGCTTTAATTCAAAAGTTCAACTTCAACGGAGAGATGATGACTCCATTGAGTGGTACAAATTTTACGACAAGGTGATGACAGACATTGGGTGGCGCGTTCAAAGCTCTGAACTATTTTCTGAATACCTAGCTTTTCCAGATGTGTGCAAGATCTGCGAGTTCAACAACGCCGAGTTGGAAGAAAAACCTATGATGGTGGTGAAGGATACCTTCGACAGTCACCTTTTTACTCCCCAGATCCACATCCAAATTTTCCTTCTGTTTCTATGCGCTCTCGCCTGTCGCTCCAAGAAACCACTCTTCAGAGGAACGTAAACTTTGTAGGTCTTTTAAGTTTAACCGAGCAACTCGGAGCAGAACCAAACTTCTCTTCCGTCCAACGCAGGCGCAGCTATGGGGGTCCTGGACTGCCCGTGACCACCCCACCCCCCCACCCCCGCCCCTCCTTCGTGAGCCTTTTTTTAAGTAAATAACTTACAACAGTTGTGGAGGTCGACATGACAATCTGGTGAGTACCCTCACTTTGACACAATGTGACCCCCACACCCTCCCCTTTTAAAAAAAATCCCGGCTACGTCCCTGGCCAAACACTTGCTCACTGAATGACTAGTCTCTTGAGTAATAATTGCTTGAAAAAGGGAACAATAAAAAGTTCATCTTTTTTATCTAATTTCTTGTAGGTGGCGAGAGCAGGCATCTCCATTTCACACACGACTCTTCCACAAACACCATGACAGCGGTTAATATCGCTAAAGAATGAACCATCTGTATGCAGCTTAGATTAGATTTTCATTCAATTATAAGCCATTTTTCACACTGTCAATGTTTTTGGGAGACTGTAATCACGGTAACAAGACGGAATTGTCGTCTTAAATGGGGCACTCACATCAGTTAAGGTGCTAGAAACATTTTCTAACGACTTGTTGAAGATAAACAAAGAAACTGATTTGTACAAATTGAGTGAATTATTGTAATATTGAACTTTTGTTTTTCATTCGCATTTCCTTTGCCATCGCAAGAGAAGAGCGAGGGTCTGTTTATACGGGGAAACATTTTTTCCTAATAGAACAGTATTTCTGTTTTACCCCAGATCCTTAACAGCTGCCCAAGCCCACTGTTCCACGCAAGCTCAGTATGCACCTACTTTTCTCGACAACTTACTAACAACAATACAACAATTATCTTTGTTGGCTCGGGGAAACAATTTACATGGAAGATTTTGATTACATTAGATTACATCAGGTACAGTATGATAAGAAATATGCTGCTGCTCTACCTGTAAAGGCTAAACACTGGCATTTAGTTTTTTAGGGACGAGGTCACTCCTGTTTTTAATGAGGTGCATGAATAATTAACAAAACGATATGTAGACACTAGGAATTTGTATTTATTTTCTAGATTTGAACAAAAGAAATTAGAAATTCCAGTACTAAGAAATCTGATTTGAGTAGAGTGAAAAGTGACCAGCACTTCAACCGTAAAGTTAGTTCAATTTTCATAATCATTAATTTGTAACCAACTTTTCACAAAAGGATAAAAGACTAAGCTTAGAGAAAATCATTTACTCGCTGCCCTAGAGCAACTGAAAAACAATGCATCGTTTGCATATACCGGATACTGGCATTCACTACAGACAACAGAAACAGGAGCTGACCGAGACCTTAGCCGTGTTGATCATTCTGTCAGAGGAAAACAGACGCGGCGCTTTTGGTTCTATCAGGGCCGAAGCCATAATGACCCCTGGCGAATCTAAGCGAAATCTGTTTTCATTTCATGTGTAGTTTTGTTTTGGCACAGAATTCCCTATCCAGAAATCACGCCTTATTCAATTCAAAGATAAGTTGTTGAGCACGCTGTACTAAGCATCATGGCGAAGTGGTTCGAGCAGTCTGATAAGATCTGATAAGCTAGTGCAACCGGTCGCAGTGGCGGTCTGTTATGTGTTGGATTTCGAGCGGCCAAACTGTGCTCGCTAGGGAGAACAAAGGTGTGCCTTTGCCGCTATCTCTCCGGGAAGGGAGTGTTCGAAGAAAATTTTGAATAAAACCCCTAAGAGGTGCCAAGACCCTGTTTTGTGGGTGTGGCTTGAAATTTTTTACACCGCAAGAGGTACCAATTCTAGAGCAACACTCAACTGACACTGACAGTTTTGGGCTCAATACCCGCAGCGGCGGATACCGCGGATACTGCTGTGGGACCCTGTGGGACCCTGTGGGACCTTTTGAAAGTGAACACCCTAAGAGGCACCAAATCTGCTTTTTAACCCCTAAAAGGTACGACGATTCCCCCCGCCCCCACCCCCGCGCCGTCAGGTTCGCGGGCTCAACTCAGCTGCAAAGCACCTTGGGATGAGGATAACGTCAGCCAGCAGACTTTGAATTTTGACCAGCGCCAGAAAGAGTCGTGTCTTGGGATTACTTCAAGTAGGAGGGAAAGGAAATGTCACTTCATTAGGGTGTGTGTCACTATAGGAGATCGCTCTTTGCTCACAGTTATTATCTGGTCGAGGCAATCTTGCAAATGTCAGAGGAGAAATAGGTGATACATTCACTAAAGGATATGACAACGGCAATGTCGCTAAAAGGACAAATATTTGTTGAAAGAAAATACACAAACTCAATATCCC
Organism: Orbicella faveolata; assembly: GCF_042242905.1. Taxonomy (NCBI): domain Eukaryota; kingdom Metazoa; phylum Cnidaria; class Anthozoa; order Scleractinia; family Merulinidae; genus Orbicella; species Orbicella faveolata. The sequence goes on from NW_028301552.1 coordinate 20,480,985, forward strand.
GCAAGTTTTCTTTATTCCCCAATCCATAAACAGTACAAGTTTCCTTAGGCTTGTTTTCACTTAATTGTAGCAATCCACAGTTAAACATTCTGTACTACATACACCCTTAAGAAATGAACGATTTCAATTCCATATACGCAGAGTACTACAAAAATGATTCGTTGGGCTTGTATAAGTTTAATGACAAAAACCCACAGTTAAAAATGCGGCTTTACTACATTAACTCTCTTTCAACCCCATACATGACAAACAAGATTCCTTAGGCTTCTATAGTTCAATGACAAAAACCCCACAGTTAAAAACCCGGCTTTACTACATAAATTCTCTTTCAACCCCATACCTGCAGAGCACTAAATAGAAGATTCCTTAGGTTTTTATAGTTTAATGACAAAAATCCCACAATTAAAAACCCGGCTTTACTACATACACCCTTATAAACAATAACCGATTTCAACTCCCGACATGCAGAGTACTACAAACAAAATCCTTAAGCTTACATATAAGTTTAATGACAAAACCCCACTGTTAAAGACCCGGCTTTTCTACATAAACCCTCTTTCAATCCTATACATGCAGAGTACTAAATAAAAGATTCCTTAGGCTTCTATAGTTTAATGACAAAAACCCCACAGTTAAAAACCCGGCTTTGCTACATAAACCCTCTTTCAACCCGATACATGCAGAGTACTAAATGGAAGATTCCTTAGGCTTCTATTAGTTTTATAGCAACAACCCCCAACAACCCTTCAGTTAAAACTCCTACACCACATACACCCTTATAAGCAATGAACGATCATCTCCAGACATGCAAAGTACTACAAACAAGATTCCTTAATTTAATGACAAATACCCACAGCTAAAATCTGGGTTTCACTCCATACACCCGGCAATGAACAATTTCGACTCCAAACATGCAGATTGCTACAAACAAGATTCCTTAGGCTTGTATTAGTTTAAAAACAATAATGCCACAGCTTAAAATCCTAAACTACATACACCCTCAAGAAAGAAATTATTTCAGCTCCAAACATGCAGAGTACTACAAATAAGATTCCTTAGTCTAATGACAAAACCCATAACTAAAAACCGGGCTTTAATTTACTCCATATACCCTCAAGCAATGAAAGATTTCAACTCCAAACATGCAGAGTGCTACAAACAAGATTCCTTAGGCTTGTATTAGTTCAAAAGCAATAATCCCACAGCTTAAAACCTAAAACTACATGAACCCTCAAGAAACAAATGATTTCAACTGCAGACATGCAGATCACTTGGCAGCCTCGGTAACAGTGATCTTGCCGATGTGACGTCGGTTGGAGAAGTTGTTGTTGCGCGTGCTCATATAGCAGTACTCCCCAGGCTTCGTGATGCGGAAACATGGCGGGTTGCAGGAGGCTGGGGCGTTGTCCAGTTGACTCTGAAGAGTGGCCTGACCGTGATGTTGCACTTGCCCCGTGAAACATCCCGTGTTGAGATGAAGATTCAACTTGTGAGCATCGAATTCATCAACATGGTCGACGACTTCGAGAGGGAGGCTGGAGCATGTTTTTGGTTTGAGATAGCTGCATCCTTCCTTTACCCAACAAACGTTGGTGCGATCAGTACCTGAGACGAAGATCAACCAATTTCAAATTGTATATTAGCATTCCTTTTTCCTCTCTTCTCTTTGATTACTCTGGAAGCAACGCGGCCGAGTGGTTTAGGGCGCTGGTTTTATAATCCGGAGGTCCCGGGTTCAAGGTCTCCACCCTGCCACTAGCGGGATTTGTTTCTCGGTAGTCCCGAGCTCAAATCTACGGTCACGCTTTGTAAATAGCCAACTGGCGCGCCTCCTGCCAGTTCAGATTTTTTACTATGTTACGTTTGTTTAAAATATTTTGTTTCCTTTGTTTCAGTGGTATGCCTGTAAACTAGCTAAGCTTAGTGCTTGTATAGCTAACTGCATGACCCACTATAAATAAGATTTACATTACCTGACTCTTTCGATTTTGCAAGGGACAGCGAACTTTTCCACAGAGGAAACACCCCTTACTTTGATAGTTGCACAAATACAATACTTTCTCAATAGTTATTTCAATATCCCGGGGTGGGGGCGTACAGGGGTGGAGGGTCACATGCTGAATGGACGGGGATGCCCGTCATCTATCTTAGGGGTGTAAATCACGGATTTTGATCTCGCTTTGGGTCTTTAGGACGGAACGCCACTATTTATATTTTAGGGTTTGTGTCTGTCTGTTTTTAAGGGTCAAATAAAGTTCAAGCCACGCCCATATTGGTGGGTAAAAAATCCAATTTTCCAACAAGTCTTTTTGTCAGATTATGCAATATTATTACATAATCTCATATAGTCATCGGATGTGTTGAAGGTCTGAGGATTTTATGAAACCTGAGAATCTCTCCCCCGATGAGAGTTAATAGTTAATGAAGAGAGTGAAAACTAGCCCGATGAGAGGTTATAGTTAAGACGAAGCGTTACTATTTTTCTCATAGGCCATTGTAGCCTCTTCGTGTCTGTCTGTCTTAAAGGGGTCAAAGAAAGCTCCAGCCACGCCCAGGTCGCTCTCCTTTATGGGTTTAAATCAAATTTTCTGACGAGCATCGTTGCCCTTTTATATTTGAGACCTTCACCCCTCGGGATTCTTACTATGTTGTCCTTGTCCAGCATAGTGTGACGGATTGTTGTTGGAACCTAAAATGTGAAATCAACAATAGAACTGTCAGTGTTATATTTCTTGTAACCTGAAATGGAATAACGATGAACCCTTAGCTTACAAAAAATTGTCTGGCGTTGGACCTAACTAGAGAGGGGAAAGCACATTAAGGTTTGCATTTCACCAAGTTCACAGAGTTTTGACTAGGATGTTACTGAAACAGGGGGGGGGGGGCTTGAGGGAGGGAGAAGGGGTGAGAAATATCTTAAACTTAAACGGTAATCAGTAACTGGCACTAATCTGCATTTAAATATTTTTTCTCACCTGACCAAACAAAACACAACACATCCTCTGTCGTAACTGTAGTACGTTCAGGAGTGAAGCGATATTCCATGGCCGGGTAAGTCTGTACGATGTTTCCTCTCTTTCCCATTCCTCCAATGTAGTAGATGTTGGAATGCTGATATTTCAGAGGCAGATGATTTCGTGGTTTTAAAATGAAGACATGACTTCTGTCCTGGAATGTTCGTCCGACCTGTGCCGTGTTCAAAGCGAGTTGGAGATCGGTTGTGTTGTCAACGGCTTTCGTTACTGGATTAGGCGTAATGCTGCGAAAGCAAAAATAAATAGCTGTGGTACTTTCAAAGTTCTAGGAACTCAGAGACGCGAGTCATGGTCAGGTAATGGGTGACGGGCTTCCGTGAACAGTTCCCGTGGGGAGTATTGCAACGGTTTTCTCCAGGTTTACTCGTGAAAATAGATTCACACACACACACACACACACACACACACACACACACACACACACACACACATATATATAGATAGATAGATAGATGTTATGCCATCTCTACCACTTTATTGACTATAACATAAACCGTGACTTACTCATTATTGTTGCTGGCATTAAACTCGCGTGGAACGTCATCAGTGGTGATGTTGTATCTGTGAAAAATATATATGTGTTATTTACTAGCGGAGAGGTTCATTATGGGAGAAATTGTGCCTGAGGTTTCGCACACCGTTTGGCCTCTCTTGTGCAATTAGACCTTTCAAGACATGACAGATACTAAAATAATAGCTAGCTTCTTTCATCGGTACTATTTGGGAAATTAACAGGATAAGAATGGAGCAGGTGTTGGAAAATGTTTTACTTTCACTGCAATTTTGAACGATTTCGAAGAAGTGTGTTTAGCTGATTTCATTGAGGTAGGGTTTTCGGGTACCCAGTATGGTGGTTGATGTGAAGAAATCTCGAGACTAGAATAAAAAGGAAATGTTAGACCGTTGGTGGAAAGAATTGAAGTTTGATTCACCTCAACCGCAACACACAACGCTGTGTCGTGTTGGACGGGAAGCAAGGAACCTTCCACTTGTACGTCGAAAAATTTCCCTCCATGCTCATTCCATTGTGGTTAACGACGGTGGATGGGGCGTAGATCACATCCGGGGGTTTGTGAAGGAGAACATACTGTAACTTGTTATCAGCTCCTTGTGAGATCTTGTGTGCGTCGTACGGTATACCTCTTGCCAGCTTCATTTCTCCCACATCATGGCAGGTGCTCAACACTCCGGAAGTTTTCTCCAAGAAGTTAGCAATGAATTTTTTCCAGGTTCCTCCGGCGGCTTTACATGACTCCGCGGTGATGTATTTAGCGATGCATTGGAAGGCGGGATTATCTTGCCCGTTGGGTGGTGGACAGGTGATACCTTCTAAATTGTTTGGCATAACACACATGTCTGTAAAAGAAAGGTTGAAGAAAAAACTAGCGACTGAAACTACATGTAATAGGGAGTTTAAGAAAACTAAAACGCGAACGGTAACGGGAAAGCCTGGTTCACACTTGTGGGATAAGCATAGCACTAGTGAAATAAGCACGATCACAAACACAAGAGAAAGAAACATGTTCATTTTTCCTGTGCTTGCGCCTATGCTTATTTCACTAGTGTTATGCTTATCTCACAAGTCATGTGAGCCAGGCTTAAACAAAAAGGTTTAATGAACAATGGCTGTGCACGTGCGTTGTAATTCTTGGTACTTTTCTCTGCCGTCCGCCGAAAAAAAACAACGTGAAATGACCAAATTGTGCGTTGTGCGGAGAACGTGGACCAGGACGGATAATTTTTTAAAGTTATATTTCGAATTTTACGCTGTGTTCCTTATTCGGTTGGGAGAAACAAACTAAATGACTTTAGAGTATCGCGAGATTCGAAGGTAAAATGTAAATTCACTTTTTAATCGACGTTGTCCTCGATGTCACCGTCGTAGTTACTTATACTCCCTAATATCAGCATAATCAATAGGCCACTTCCGAGTTGCCTTTAATTTGCCTCCGGGTCAAAACGAGTCCTCAAGCGAAAATGTTGCACCAAGACTCGTTTTGAAACAGAGCCACAAAGCAACTCGGAAATGGCCTATTACAGCCAATCATAGTAACACAAATTGTGTAATGAACCAATCACAAGACGTGATAGAATGTGAAACCGGTGGTCAGCGTGGAAAAAGTAACGTAAACCAATGGACATATGATTCCCTGTCGCTTCCGTGTGTTTCATGCTTTTCTGATTGACTGCTGGGAACAGAATTTTTAACATGATTGCTCAAACGGTCTCAGGCTAACTTACGAGCTAGGTCAAGGTACAATAAGTCAAAGGCTTCGTATTTTTGTAACACTTATCTGGTGCATTGCAATGTTTTTTCAATTAACCTTCCAATTTTATTCGCCTCAGCTATAGTTAAACAGCTCCCTCGATTCTTTTCAGTCAGCCATATCCGTCGCGCTGACCAAACAACTAGAAGACTTCTGTATTATGAATTTTATTGAAGCTGTTAGTCAGTTGGCAACAAAAGGCTTTGAGACGACAAAATGGAGTAGAACTTTTTAACACATCAGTCTGAAAACAGGACCAACGATGAAAACAGACGCGACAACAAGCAATGGTATTGACATGACAAAAACCTTAAAAGTCAAACTCACATTTATGTCCATAATGAATACTGTTGACGTATTCCTTCATCAAATCCTCGGTCTTTTTATCGCTGACCATGATAGCAATGTCCTTCCACGGGCTGGGGCCCCAGTAGGGAAAATAATCACGTTCCTCGGGGATTTCAAAGCCATACACAGCTCCACCAGCGTTTTGACGTGTGTATAACGGCCGATCATCTCCGAGGTGTTGGTCAGCGGTGAATAAACCTGTGCCATAAGCAAAACGTGTTTTTAATTAAGGTTTGTACTTAGAACGAATTCTTAAAAGTAGCATCCATAAGTATGGGTTATTGACCAAGTGTGAGGTTAAGATGGCTGGATATTGGCCAAGTTCTTTTTTGCGTGTTTATGGACCGAGACGGAGGCTAGTTGTGAATAAGGCGCATGCCAAATGAGCAGTTGTGGACCAAATGGCGGTGATCAAACCAGGGAGTAGAGGGGTGTTTGGTCGCGCCGACATTTTCCTGCAAAAGTTCCACGTGTCCCAAGACATGCAATCTATGGACGAACCAAGGCCGCCCCAAAAGCCCTTTCCAGCCAGTCGGTGGGACAATAAGTCACATATATAGGAGAGGGAAACTCTGATTTTAAACCTGGGCAGATAGAGCTCATTAGTACTGACACTGCAGTCGTTTAATAAGGGAAGGAAACCTTAACAGAAAAACCCTGGCCCTCCGGATTGGAAAAAAATACATTATTACTGAAACCACAAACAGAGCTAATTCGATTCTTGAGAGCAATGTGTCTATTACTCTCCTTAACGGAGGTATTATGACGCATGAGAGGAGATCCTTGAGCCAAATAGGTCACTGACTCGTGCATCCACGAAACGCCGCGACGATTGGAAATTGGAACGTAAGGACACTGTACAGAAGTGGGAACATCGCACGGACCGGGAGAGAAATGACTAGTGGAGGTTTTGAAATCATAGGAATTAGTAAAACACACTTGATGGAACAGGGAAGAGTGCAACTTGTGAGGGAGAAACCATGTATTCTGGAAGAGACGACAACAACCACGGGGAAGGAGTTGGCATCCTGATGTCACAAGCTGCAACAAGAGCCTTGATGGACTGGACTCCAGTAAGTGAACGGATTATTAACGCGAAGTACTTCTCCAAACATAAAAACCTGACCGTTGTTTACACCTATGTACCTACAGAAGATGCAGAGTGCAGGATGAGTTCTACATGAAACTACAGGTGTTGCTGGATAGTAGAGACATCTATGATGTGCTTCTTGTCACCGGAGACATGAACGCCAAAGTAGTACACGACAACCGAAATTATATAAATAATAGCCTCCATTTGGCGCGAAGATATGCTCGGATATTTGTCCGCGGACATTATCTGTTCCGAGAAGCGAACAACTTTCCGAGAGCGTAGTTCAAGGAAAACTGTGAGCGATGGATTATAAGAAAAGATAATGGACAAGCACAGACTAGGACTGCAGAGCGATAATGGGGATAGTCGACTGTACAGATTGTGACATGAACGAGTTGGTCACTGACCGGAACACTGTTTCTTGACAAGAACGTGGCTCCATGTGTTCCCGGAGTAGGGAGGGATAGGGGGTTTCAGTCGACAGGTGCATAACATTGCTTTATATTTAGGTTTCCTTCATACTACTGTCTCACCTTTATTTCTTTCCCTGCGGTAATATGCCTGATAGTAATTGTAAGGTTCATGAATTCCGTAGGATTTTGAAACGTACTGGTCCTCTCTCCCTCCGTCTCCAAAAGACTGACTGGCAGTTGATTGGCCGTTGCGAATCGTATGGAATTCAAACTCCCTGTCCACATTATCAGAAGCCATCTTGCCCTGGGGGTACGGTTGACACATGTACTGTAAGATAACTTGTGTTTCCACCATGTCATCTGTCTTTGGGCCGGTCCCGTGTTGATTCGTCCACATGATTTCTATTTCAGTTTTGTGCTTTTCCTCATCACATCCGCTCATGTAGAACTCCTAACAAATAGAAAATCAGTCAGTCAACCCGGACCCTGATACTCTCCAAACGTTTTGGTAGTTGTGTGAGGCGTGTTCCTTGAAGCCCTTGCCCTTTTTCAGACCAAAGTATGTGATTTTCTACACCCTATTCAGGGGCGGATCCAGGATTTTTCAAGGGGGCTGGCTGGTACCTTGGAATTGCAGAATCAATGGGACATCTCCCACAAATGTTGCATTTTGAGAATTGAGACCTAATAATTGAAAACTGTTACACCATAAATGCTAGCAATGCCACAAAGTAGAAATTAAATTACAATGAGGTTCCTGTCCAGAGTATTTGCCTTTATTTCTGCCATAACATTGACAATCTTTTTCATTTTTTTTTTGTTTGTTTGTTTTTTTGTTAATCCAAAAGGGGGTAGCTGCTATTTCGAACCTGACCTAAATATCGATACCCTGTTAACAGTACACTTCTCTATTTGCGTTAACATTTAAGAAGGGCCTCAAAGTTCCCGATATCTAATATCACGTAACAGAACTTATTTTATCTAAACAACATACCGAAATTAAGGACATACTGCACGAACCATGCCCTATATCAGACCAAAATGGTTAAAATCTATACCCAATTTTGGCCGACACGGCTTCAAAATCATACCTTCTGGTGCCGCTTATACCTACGTAGCTTGCACAAGGGAGTAACCTCCCCCGGATCGAACTACCGATAAATCAATTAATTGACATTAAATAACCAATCAATGACCCGCAAACCAGTCAACGGACTGACTGAATGGGTGAACGACCGGACGAACAAAGAACAAGCGAACGAGCGAAGAACGAACAAACAATTGAACAAACGAGCTAGCTAATGAATTATCAAAAGAACGAATTAACAAACAAATGAACGAAAAAATGAATGACAGATTAAATGTGGTAAGAGCCAGCCCAAGAATTAAGTAAAAATGAAAACATTCTGTCACTACTTGTTATTTACCATTGGTAGTTGTCTGTACTCTGGTATAGCTGTTGCTCCTGGGTCTGTGTCTGCGTTGTCTCCAACATTGTACCCACACTTGTCATTGTTCTAAATCAAGTAAAGAATGATGTACTTACCAACTAACTGATGTCGATAAACAGTTTAGAGTTTGAATTTGGAATGGTTGGAATGGCTGTTAGCAAATTTCGAGAGTAACAGACCAAATAGCAGTCCCGTTGTAGGGGTGGTGAGTGGAGTAAACGCGAGACTGCGAAAAGGCGAGACTAACGTTTTTCCTTGCAAGGGCGAGACATTTTGACTTCTTCAATTGTGGGACCGAGACTTCAAATGCGAGTTCGAAATATTCAGTTTCTAAGACGTTCCGACATCATTTATAGAAAGAAAAAGAAACTAAATTGGTAGGTACTTCGAGACTCTCTTAGCCTTGCCAAAAATTTGGTACGGTGTGCCTAAAGCAAAACATTAATAGAAACTGTGATATTATTGCATATTACCTGCGAATTAAACAATCTATTTCGGTTATGGACATTTACGTCGGCACCGTTTAAACGGTTATTAGATCCCGGTGGAAAATGCAAGTACATGTCCGCCATGCATGGTCCGATAACTGCAGCCAGGAGGCAGCCCCATATGAAAATGCTCCTCATGTCCTGTTTCATACAAAAGAACCAAATATGAGCTAACAGGTCACTGTCGATATATTAAAATTCAGCTTGATAGTGAGGCCTAGAGGACACAAACAAAAGAAATGAATAAACATGTCGTTCAATTCCCTTTGTTTGTGTCCTCTAAGCCTCACCGCCAAACTGAATTTTGATATATCGAAAACAGTCTATTGACACACTTGTTATCGGTGGATGAACAGCTCTGCAAAATTGCCAGTTGATTTCAACCATCTGTGCTCTTCTCCAACTTCAAAATACTTTCCATTGGTTCGATTAACTTATTTTTTAACAATAAATATATTACAATAAATAAAACTTTCTCTGACCAAGGTAGCAAGTTTAGAATGCATTTTTCCAAAGTTTGCTCTCGAACGTTGACAGCAAAACACCATATACTTGTTGTATAATAAGCGCTTTCTATTGAAATGCGCGTAGCTTGTGTGAGCAGCATACCTTTGGGAAAGTTCTGGTATAATTCTTATTTTCAAAAAATTGAAAGTTTTTTAACTACATAAAATGTAACTATATAGACGGTGGTCTGTTTAGTACTTATCAGGAATACAGTGATCTTACCTTAGATCTCAAACTTTTCAGGCACTCGTCTTCTTCTGACAAACGTACAGCCCGAAATGAACGACTTAAATACACACTGTGATTTAAAATCCTAATGTGCTTGAGATATGGGCTGTCATTGCGGTATTTTATTCTTATTGGTGGTCTTTGACATTTCAACTATGGTGATTAACTGCAGTGAAATTGATTTCCTTTAGCTCGCGGCGGAATGTAAGAAAACTCTTTCACATCCACGGCAACGGCGAGTGCTTTCACAAGATCAGAACTTGTATGTCAGGTCTCTGATTGATTGTATTGAAATTGTCACTTCTGATTTATGTCTTGACTAATTAAAAGATCATTCTTTATTTCTTTTGACGCTGATTAGTAATTATCTGTCTCATATTTCACCAGAATGTCTTGATTGTCGAGGAAGATTGAAGTGCTAGTACTGACTAATTAAAGACGCATGCCCATGAGCAATGATGCTTCATAAAACAAAACCACATTTTAGTCGCAATTAAAACGAAGCATAACTTTATACTTCGCAGCTTTGAGAAAGAACGACAGCCCTTTACTTTCATGCTACGTTATATAATGTTAATTGTAGAACGCTTATGAAAACTTTAAAAAACAACCAAAGGCTGAAAATAACAACCATATCGACCCTCCTGTTTACCCCAGCCTCTCCATTAAATCGTGAAACTCTTCAGAGAGATTGAACCATTGTAAAAGGAATTAAGAAAAGAAGGGCAGCGTTAATTTTTGTAGTTTAATGGATAATTATTTTGTCGATGCTCTTGTGTTTATCTGCCTTTCGTTTTTTATGATACGTGCTTAGTGAATGCAACTTGGCGTAAAGAAATTTCTGTTGAGGGGTAGATTATTAGGTCGACTTTTGTGAACTAAGAATTTTTCTTCTCAATAGCGCCAGAGCAAGACCGTGAGTTTCGCGATATTGTTGACTGCGCACCTTCCTCGTTAAAAGCAAGAAATTCTTCAGTGTTAAATCGAAACTAGGATACAAAAAGTGACACTAATTTTTATATTTCATACGATAAATATTTTATCAATACAACTCTTATTATCACATACTAAATGTTCGGGTTTTTTGGATTTCATGATTCGCACATACAGACATTGGTATTGTGGGTCTGTTTTGATGGTAAGTTTTTCGTTTTTATTTACTCATTTAATATTGTTTAAGTTTGACTGCAACAACGGCCATTACTTTCGCAAGAACTTCAAATGTGTTGAAGGTGTAAATCTATTCTATCACCTTATCACAGTTCTATTTAATTTCATAAGAACATTTTTGAGCTAGCAAAATTTTTGAGGCAAGATGAAAAAATTCCTGAACAGCGCCTATTGCAACTCAACACACCTTTATCAATTTAACTCAATCTGTTTTGGTTTACGTGCGCTTTAGTCTTTCAGAGTAAAGTGTCCAAATTATTGTTTATACTGTGGTTTCCTTTTTAGAATTGTTTAACTAGCGTACAGAAATTTATATTGAGAAGTGGACATTTTGCAGTCCTCTGTTTTCTCGAAATTCAGGAAGCAGCCTTAATAGCTCTTAATGTATTTAGGTTAAATTCGTATTGTTTCTCCCAAAGCGCGCACTCGAAAGTTGACTGCAGCAAACTAACACAACTATGCATTACATAACAAGCGCTTTCTGTTGAAATGCGTGTACTTTGTATGAGCAGCGTAAAGCATACCTTTAGTAAAGCTCTGTTATGATTCTTGAGATTGCAAACGTCGGAAGTTTAACTATATAAAATTTAACTACATAAACGGCGGTCTGTTTTGCACTTACCGGAAATACAGTCATCTTACCTTAGATCTCAAACTTTTCCCGGCACTCGTCTTCTTCTGACAAACGGGCAGCCTGAAATGAACCGACTTAAATGCAGACTGTAATTTAAAATCGCATTTGCGTGAGAAATGAGCTGTCATTGCGGTATTTATTCTTATTGGTGGTCTTTGACACTTCGTCTTTGGTGATAAGTTGCATTTTCGTTAAGCACCTTCCGTACACGAAAACTTTTTCACAACCCTAGTTAACTCGCGTGCTTTTTTGAAGGCAGTTGACAACCAGGGTGATTGACTACATTGAAATGGTCACTTGTGATTTATATCTTCGCTAAAAGATCATTCTTTATTTCTTTTGACGCTGATTAGTGATTATTTCTGCCTCATATTTCACTAGAATGTCCCGATTGTCGAGGAAGATTGAGCTGCTATTACTGACTAACCAAAGTCCACAGGCAATGTTGCTTCATGAAAGAAAATCACATTTCCTCACAATTAAAACGAAGCATAACTTTACATCTTCACAGCTTTTGAGAAAGAACGACAGCTAGGTCATTACTCTCATTTTACGTTATGTATGTTACTTGTAAAATAATGTTATTATAAAAACTTGAAAAAGCAACCAAACACTTGAAATAACAATCATATACACATTCATTTTTTACCGGAGTATAGGGAGTTTCGTTTTATGAATAAAGAACTAATGATGCTTGACATGTGGACAATGTGATTCTAAGCAAGACCTTGAGTTTCAAATGTAGAATATCTCTGCATGCAGCCGGCCTCTCCATTGAAACATGAAATCCTTTAGAGAGAACGAACCATTGTAAAAGAAATTAATACTTATAGTTCATTGGATAATTATTTTGTCGATGCTCTTGTGTTTATTTGTTTATCAATCGTTTTTATGCCGCGCGCTTGGTGTACAGGCACTTTCACTAAGTATGTTGATGTTGTGAGTCGCTGATAGTCATCTCTTTTTAGCGTCATGCAAACTTGGCGTACAGAAATTTATATTGTGGGGAAGATTATCAGGACGATTTCAGTGAAATGAGAATTCTTTTTTTTTTTAAACCGCAAGAGCAAGCCTGTAAGTTTCGCGGCCTTGTTAAACTACTGGGCAACCTCCTAGTTAAAAACGAGAAACCCTTCCGTGTAAAATCGAAACCAGGATGTAAAATGTAGCATTAATTTTTATCATTCATAGGATAAATATTTTGTCAATGCAACAGTTATTATCACAAACTAAATGATTTCAGTAATGTTGCGCGCATATACTAGTATCAGAGCAAAGTGTTTCGAATTATTGTTTATTCAGTTGTGTCTTTTTAGAATTTTGTAACTAGCGAACAGAAATTTATATTGAGTGGTGGACTGTTTTCACTCCTTTGTTTTCTCGCAATCCTGGAAGCAGCCTTAATAGCTCTAAATGTATTTAGAGCTCCTTTCTTAAATTAGAATTGTTTCTTCCAAAGCGCGCATTCGAAAGTTGACTGCAGCAAAGTAGCGAAACTATAACATTACGTAATAAGCGCTTTCTGTTGAAATGCATGTAACTTGTCTTAGCATCATACCTTTAGGAATAAATTTACTCTATCGTGCATACTAAGTTTGCAAAACAAACGAACTTTAAATTTTTAACCATGAACGGCTAGCTGTGAAGTAATTAGCGGGACTACATGTGATCTGACCTGACTAATACATGTAACGTGTTTGTAAAATTGTTTTAAATGCCGATGTCATTACCGCGCCTTTCAATAACATGCGGACTCAAAGCTCAACCGACAAATGCGTTTTTCGCTACCGTCAATCAAATGTTCGGCGGCTCCTCCCAGCTTCCGACTACTGCCAAGCACTGTTTCTTTGTCTGAACTGTGCTCAATGATGTGATTACCGCGCGCTCGGCAGTATTCGGAAGCTGGAAGGAGCCGCCGAACATGTGATTGATGGTAGCGAAAAACGCATTTATCGGTTGAGCTTTCAATTTTAGAGTCCGCACAGGGAGCCCTCACATCCGTTTAGAATATGAATAAAAGATTAACCTACCTTTATCGCGCGTGTTTTGTGTTTGTGGCGGCCATTTTGAATTTTGAATACGCGCGCGGTCTGCTAGTGCGGAGTATGGAACCGAAATTGCGGAAGTCTGGGACGGGCGGGAAAATTCGGAAATTCTCGGAAGGAGCCGATCGCTCACCGAGGATAATAATTATTATAGGTAGGTTTTAAAGGTCCGGTAATAAGGGCAACACTTTTCTTCAACTTGTCTCGCAACATTGTTGCATTGCAAGTTGAAACACATTGTTGCGCGTATTACCACGTTTGTGACCAACTTGTCTCGCTACAAAATACAGTGTTGCAAGTTGAGGCAATATGTTGCGCAAAGTAGACTCGAGTTCTACTTTCCGCAACAAATTTTAGTTTTGCTGCTCGTATTACCACTGAAACTACAACTTGTCTCACAACAAATTTGAATTCAATGCTTGTGATTGGCTGTCGCGAAGCGCGGCAAATAAAAAAAAACATGGCGGACGGTGAAGGCGAACGTGAATTAGAAGTAGACCAGTAACTCTCGGAAAGTCATAAATTTGTCCTGTACAAAGACCTCGAGAGCTATCATAGTCTTTGGGACACCTCGTTCGTCCCTTCAAAACAAGCAGGAAAAAAGGCAAAAGGCTTGGAAGAACTGTCGCAAAAATACAACTTTTCGCCTAGCTACCTGAAACGACACTGAGCTTCATACTGAGAAAACTTCGCTGGCACGGAAAATTAAGAAGAAAATGATGGCCAGAAGTCGAAGTGCAACTTCGTCGAAATGCTAAATTATGTTAAAAAAGGCGCCATCTTTATTTACACACGATTAAGCAATTATACCTGTGGAATTCTGCAGACTTGCAACACTGTATTTTGCTGCGAGACAAGTTGGTCACAAACGTGGTAATACGCGCAACAATGTGTTTCGACTTGCAATGCAACAATGTTGCGAGACAAGTTGAAGGAAAATGTTGCCCGTATTACCGGACCTTAGTCCATGGTTAATCTTTCATTCATATTCTAAAGGGATGTGAGGGCTTCCTGTGAGTCCGCATGTTATTGGAAGGCGTAGTAATGGATTGTCGGTGTTTTAGCTGAAGTTTTTTTGTCCCGGTAACAGCACGAACGACCCAGCTAAAAATTGCAGACGGTGATTTAAAATCGAGTTTTGCGTGTGAGATCTTGAAAATGCCTGTGGTGTTTAAGTTCTAATGGTGGTCAATGTCCCGTTTGAATTTGATGATTAATTTCGTCTTATATTAATGGTTTTCGTTTAATTTAGATTAAATGAGGCACGAAAACTTTGAAATTTGCTTTTCGACAGCTCTTCCCGTCCTTAGGGCATGCGGCCATAATAAGTCTTTAAAATGATATCGATTGAACTTCTCTTTCGAATGTAAATCCCCAAGGTCGAGTCGTTAATGGTGAAAATGAGGCAGATAATAACAAATCGGCATCAAAAAAGACAAATCAAATGACATTTTAGGCAAAACATAAAACAGTAGTGACTATTTCAATGCTATCAATCACCGCACTCGTCAAGCGAAGAAAAGACCTGATTGAAAACACATTGCCGTGCCTATCTGCTACACCAAGTCCCTTTTAAATAAATCCTAAATTTACAGGAATGCGGAGGTCTGTTTCCTTCAAGCAAAGAATCAGAGAAATCACTATAAAAGAAATAGGATACAAATAGCGGCGACACTTTTTTTAGTCTATTGCATAAATGTTTTTTCGACGTTTTCGGATTTGATGGCGTGGGCTTAAAATTAGTGTGCACGCACTTTTATTGTAGCGAATGAGTAACTATAACATACTAATATTGTAAGAGTATTTACTCATTTGATATCATTGAATTTTACAGGCAACATAGGGATGCTTTCAAAAGGACTTCAAAGGGACCAAAAGCGACGAAGGTCTAAATCTTTCGCCTTATAGCAGTTCTATTTATTGTCGTTAGTTACTTCAACTTAGTGCGCAATAAAAAATGCACCTTTCTAAATATAACTGTTTTTGTTTATGTGCCCTTCAATGGTTTTAAGTAATTTTATGAGTAATAAGTCCTTTTGGTCAACTTCTTTCAAAGTGAAATGTTTTAAGTTATTTCTTTTTCAGCGTTATGTAACCGATACTGACTGTGCACATTACAAGCTGTCCAAGTAGCGCACGGAAAATCAATATTGAGCTCGAGTAGTACTCTCTTTCCACTCCACTCTAAAAGTTTAAGTATCGTACAAATTTCATATTCCTACTAGCCGACATTTGTGAAATTAGATTTTTTTTCTCAAAGCGCGCATTGGCAGTTCTGACTGCAGCACACCAACACAACTACGCATTACATATTAAGTACTCTGTGTTGAAATGCATGTAACTTGTGTGAGCAGCATACCTTTGGGAAACATGCTCAGTTTGCAAAAAATCGAAATTTTAAAAGTTTAACCACAAACGGTGGTGCGAGAAGTAATAATCGAAACTGCAGTGATCTTACTTTAGAGATTAGTTGTATAATAGTATTGATATTTTGTTATCACCGATGGCGTGTGAGCGAGAAAATCTTCAGGACATGAATACACGTATGGTCGCCGTTTTAAGTTGAGCTTTCTTTAAGCTCAATGTGAAAATTTTGAAAAAATTATTCTACCCGAGTTCTTCTGGCAAGCGAGCAGCCCGAATCGTTTAAAATGCAAACCTGTGTGTAAAAAAAAAAAAAAAAAAAACTGTAAAAAAAATTGTGTTATTTTAGTAATAATTATCGTCAATAACACTTAGACTTTGGTAATTGGTTGCGTTGAAATTATTTTTCGTTTAGCCTGAGGGATACATGAAAACTCTTTCAAATCTCTGGATACGGTGTTTTTTTTTTCTCCATAAACACGAGACCACGATCTGAATAACTTGCAAAGTGTATTCCCTGGTATCAGTTCACTGCTCGTCACTATCTTTCGTAATATTCTGCTTTTGTCAATGGAAAATTCTAAGCAATGCACACTTGCATTGTTACGATTATTGATTCTAAAAGATGTGTTAATGACATTATAAACCGCAGAAAGCTACACAAGAACAACACTAACTTGAACTTGGCTATCTAGAAGTACTCTCTATCTTGAATTCAAACCAAGAGAGGATCAAGAATTTCTCTTGATTCCAGCCCATGCCTTTGACTACAAGATTATAAGTCATTTACTATTGGCTAACTCGGGCCCTCTGGTGGAACCCTTAGGGCGAACGGATCGGGACCGCGTAACAGCTGGAGAAGGGCTACAGACCTACAGTCGAAGAGCTACACCTGGACCAAGATGGAACGCTTGGCAAGGGACAGAGGGGACTGGAGGGTTTTCGTTGGTGGCCCGTGCTCCGAAATGGAATAGACGGGCTTCAGATCTGGGGCCTATTTCTCGAAAGGCCCGGAAACTTTTCGGGCCCGCAAAGCCATCTTTTGTTAATCTGTATCTAAAAACAGAAAGGTGTATACTCCTGAAACTTCTTGTATAAAGGGAACTTCTCGTTATATTAAGAATATGTAAATAAAATAGCTCTGTAATGATAAGGTTTGAGATTTTGCTACGGCTTTCCGGGTGAGAAAACGTTTCGGAACCTTCGAGAAACGGCCGCCCAGAGCAGAACTCGAATCCCTGCTATGGCTCAGTCGAAGCGTATTTTGTTTCCCTTTAGAGTGCGAATTAGCCGGGATCTTTCCCCGGGAGGGTACTCCCTATAATGGCCTATACGGGAAGGTTCCGCCCGAAATGGATACCTTTTCCAGGCTTCAAGTATATAAAAGTGTAGGGATTTCACAAGTTGAGGTATATAAAAGGGTAGGGAAATCGGTCATTTAGGTATTTACAAGGGCCTTTAATTAAAATATTTCGAATGGACGTTACAAGAGTTTAGAAGGGGGGTGCAGTGTTTTAAAGTAGGTATGTGAAAGGAGTAACCTTCTCAATAAAAGGAATACAAAAGGAGTTCCTTTTCTGCCAAAATGGTATATAAAAGGGTAAGGGGTTGGACCTCGGGGCGGAGCCTCCCCGTATTAAACTTTGTTAAGTACCCCCCCCCCCCGGGGTCTTTTGAGACTAAGATGTTTCATTATTAATAAATTATGTATTTCAAACTGGTTGTTTTCCCTTTTCTTGTAGAAAATTTCAGTATCCATCACAACAGGGGAAACGGTAGCACGTACCCTTGAATTAAATATAAAATCAAACAATGACAAAAAATTAGCTCAATACTGCTAATTGTTTTTACTGAAATGCTGTCAGATCCTTCATAACCCGATCATGTACAAGTAATAAATATAAGCCCAGATGTCACTTCAGATGACGATATGCAAATCCCGGACTTAGAAGAGAATTGACGATGAGAGCTCAAGATGAGCGGCGCCCAGGAGAAAAATGTGGTCCGATGAGAACGCTTATAGTGTGACGAGAGGTAGTGATCAATCAAGAAACCAAGTTCGTTTCCAGCTTGGTCTAGCTAGTCTCTTTTGTTTCGTCGACCGAGGGTAGGGATCAGTAAGCCTTGGCCGATCCGGGCTGATCTGTAATTATTCCTGCGTGCGAGAAAATAAAAACCTCCTGGTCTCTAGGTATTCAATGATTTTATTTTTAAATTACAAAAGAGCTTAGAACACATGACTACTAGTCTTTTTTGTAAGTAAAAGGTAGCAAGTGAAGCGAGCGCTCAGGAACGAGCACGAAGCGTGAGAGCAAACGCAGAGCGGACTAGAAAAAAACACCCTCTCGTCCTCACACCCGCGCTCGTTTAATCTCCGGTTATTTTTTTTATTTTGGTCGATCGCGTCCTCGACCATATTAGAGATAATAGAGGGTCTGTGTAAAAAAAAAAAAAAAAGAAGTGTAAAAGGAGTGAGAAGGCCCACGCGGGACGATAAGAGAGAAAAAGGATTTGAGCCAAGGCCTCTCTTTCTCCTTCCAGACGCTTCCTGCGCGCTTCCGTTATTCCCTTTCCCCAGTCCCCGAACTACCAGCCTACACGGTCAAGGCAGCACGAAAGAAGAGGGACATGACCGCACAAAAGAGAGAAAATTCGTGGGATTGTCTTCTACTGTTCTTTACCCTCGATAAATTGGTTATTATTATTACATGAAATGTAATTCCACGCCAGGGAAGCAACGAAAACAAAGTATCGATAAAAAAGAAAAAAAGAGAGAACAGGGTTCTTAAAAGGTTCTTCTTGATCGAATATCAAAAGCTTGTTGAAATCTACCAAACGCGAGAGTTCAGTGAAACAAACTGAGCAAAAAATAGGCCAGATGAATGATTTGACTTAATAATTTAAACTGTGGGGAAATTAACCATGCAAAATAGTCTGTTTTCTGACCTTCTATTTTCCTTAAGAATATTGAGAGCGCGAGCAAAATAAAAAATAGGTCCGCATTGCGTACGTGTGTGGTTGACGGTTATTCCAGTTATAGCGGAGCTCCTGGCGCGCAAGCGGAGCCCCATGCCTTAGAAAATTTGGTAACCCATCGATCTGAAAATTTTGGTTGTCATGTGACTGTCCGTCCGTCCGTACGCCAATAACTTGAAAACTAAGAGAGCAGCACCATTACCATAGCTACATCTTTGATTTTGGGCATCCACACTATTTAACAAGAAATAAAATGCAAGCAGCGGCAACAAACATAACACATGAACTACGCATGGTTTGGAACAACAATCTAAAATTTTCTTGACGTTTCGCATGCTACAGCACGCATCTTCAGAAGTGACGGTTACAAAAAAAACGAAAGATTTAAAACTTAAAAATACAAAGCGAGGCACTGGTAACTAACTAAACAATAAAGAAAACAAAAAGTGATAGCTAATAAAGTGACAGCTTTCACTGCTAGCATTGTCATTAAGTGTTGGTTTTAAGTCTCGTATAAACAATGTTTCTTTTATTTTATAATGTAAATCACATTGTCCACTAGCTAAGACCTCGAAATGGTCCCATTTGATGTTATGGCCGGTGGAGATTGCGTGATCAGCAACAGCAGAAGCGTGACCCACTTTATTAGCTATCACCTTTTGTTTTCGTTATTGTTTAGTTAGTTACCAGTACCTCGCTTTGTATTTTTAAGTTTTAAATCTTTCGTTTTTTTTGTAACCGCCACTTCTGAAGATGCGTGCTGTAGCATGCGAAACGTCAAGAAAATTTTAGATTGTCGTTCCAAACCATGCGTAGTTCATGTGTTATGTTTGTTGCCGCTGTTTGCATTTTATTTCTTGTTAAATTGAAATGGCCAAAGAACAAGAGTGTTTATGATCCATACTATTGTTAATTGACAGCTGTCACAACAAGCTATTCGCTAACCAGTATCACATGACCATATCGCGGACTCAGTTTTTTGTAAGCTTACACTAAAACTAAAACAGTAACGATTATCGTTGTGGATCAATAACAATTAGTTCTAAACTCTCTATCCATAAAGAACTTTCAATTTTCAATCACTCTTTTCCTTTTCAATCTTCATTTGAAACCCCGGGGGTACTTCCTTATATGGGCTATATAGGTATGTGCGGCCTCAAAGGGTAGGGTTTCATAAATGGGGTATCGATTTTGGCCATTTTGGTCTTTTAAAAATAGGGTATGGTTTTAGCACTCTAGTCTTGAATTGGATATGTTTCTTAGAAGAAGCTACTTTTTCATCATTATCAATAAGAACGTTAACAAAAACCCATCATAACTTAAGTTTAGGACAACTGCGCCAACCGCAACGGTCACAAATAGCTAGGGTATCGAATTTTTGGCCAGGTCATAAATAGAGCAGGGAAAATCGCAGATTTTGGTCATCAATAGGGTAAGGGTTTTGGGAAATGGCCGAACACCACCAACCAACTTTTCTGGGAGTACTCCTCCGCGGGATTTGAAACTGAACATTTCAAAAATTTCAGACCTTAAAACAGTTATCATACCACCAAACCCGCACTAACACCCTCCATCTCAACAAAACGAAGTAAGTAAGTAAGTAACTTTATCTCAACTCGGGTTGATGAGGCTGATTAGGCCTCTAGCAACACAGTCATGCTAACTGATGCTGAGAAAAATATCTAAAAAAATATCAAAAAAAAAAAAAAAAAAAACATACATGATCAAATACGAAGATCTAAGCCTCTATTTATTTTTCTTGACGGCTTAATTAAGGTCTCGGTCGACGGACTAGGCGAAAGAGTGTCTACTCGTACGTAGTCTAGCCAAAATGCTGTTACGTATGGGTTATTGACTAAGTGTGAGGTCAAGATGGCTGGATATTGGCCAAGTTCTTTCTTTACGTGTTAATGGATCGAGACGGAGTCGAGGTCCATAAATTCGCAAAAAAACGAGGCCAATATCAAGCCATCTTGACCGAACAAACTTGGTCAATAAAGGATTTATGATATGGCTTTCAGGGAAATTTTTCTTGCGGGACACGACGGGTGGTCCCGAGCGGGCAAGATAGCTCCATCTTGCCCGCTCGGGTAGCCAATCACAGCGCAGGATTTGATTCGTCTTGCCTTTGGTCTCGTGATACAGTGGCGTGACTTGGCGTGTTTGGATCCAATCACATGCATTTCACATGGCATATACCCAGGCCACCGCGATCGGATAAAAAACAGTGACCGTCAAGAAGCCGGCATGGCGTGGAATCTGCAGAAGATTGTTTGGTTCGTTTTACTAAGTTGTCTGCATTTTTCAAATGGAAGCGACCCTCAACCAGAGCAGATTCATCTTTCAAGTACAGGTAAGGAAAGGAAACTGTCAGACTGAAAAAAAGTCTTATGTTCGTCGTGAAGTGTTTGTTCTTCAATTCCTGGTACTTGTGCTTCAAAATTATCGGAAAAATTCAGACTGGACAGATCTGTGACAACCTGCGACAACGAAGAAGAAGCGATTTAAAATTTAGAATGATTCCTTGAGAGTTGTATCAACTGTCAAGTGGAAAACATAGCTGAGTCAATTTTTGAATACTCCTAGCTCCAGTGCCTTTTGCTTGTGTGTTACATAACCTCTGACATTTAAGCTTTCATATATCATATTATAATAAAGTTTCCATATAACGCGCGCTCTGATTGGCTGAAAGAGCGTGCTTTATCAGAGAACAGAGCACGGGTTGATGACGGTAAGTTGGCTTTCAAATTTTTGCTTCGGAATTTTGACACATTTGTCCCAAATTAAACATCCCCTGTGATTCAGACAAACGCAGTGGAAACGAGCTATTTGTCTGTGGTAAATATGGCTCACAGAGACCATTGCAACAGTAGTGTTCAGACTGTACTAAAATAAAGAGTTTTGCTAGATTCCCGCCAACACGTAGCGAAATAAACAAATTCTCAACCTACACAGTGCTTCATTATATTTGTTACGAAGACAGAAATTATACTTAAGAATTTAGAAGTAAAACAACGACAGAAAACAACAACTGAACTGTCTCTGTTTACGATAGAAGCTTTATTTTTGTAAAAATGCTCAATTGCTCAAACAACACTTACATGTAGTGTAGTAACGCTCGTTCTCCGGTCATCTCAGCGAATTGAACCGACGAGTGGTCAGTGCAAAGCTTGCTCCGATATTCTCTTCTGTGCTCGGAGTAGAACCAGTGGGAGACATTTAGTCTTTCCAACTTTTACGCTAGTTCGGGCAATCTTGCTGCATGCGGCTACAAGCCGTAAATAACTGTAGCTCCTTTCAAATTCAACTCGGCATTTTGCATTTTCATCCGCAAGCTTTGAGCTCCGCGTTTCGTAATTTCCACTGGAAAAGTGCACGTTTTCATGGGCCACAATACGGCCGGATTCCTCTGGACTATAAACCTTCACCTGCCTTTAGATCCGTATTTAAAATTTAACTTAAAAGCGAACTTCGAAGGCATCGTTCTTCTCTCGAAAGCCGCTCAAACTACTCGAAACTGAAAGCTTAGCTGAAGTCCAGTTTGTGATTGACAGCTGTCGCTTCGTTAGCCAATCAAATCATTTGAACAATTCTAACAAGGATTGTGATTGGCTTATTTTAGCGTGCTTTATCAGAGAACAGTGCACGGCTGACGCCACTTTTGCTCGTTTGGAAAATACAGTTTGGCTTGAAAATTCAGCCAAATGCGTGGGGAAATTATCGGATTCTTTATCATAAAACAAATAAAGAAGCCTCGACTGTGCTCTGTTCTGTTGTAAAGCACTTAGGAAGCGGTAGAGCACTCAAGAAGTGGGGAAAAACACTCGACTACGTCTCGTGTTTTCCCCTACACTTCTTTCGTGCTCTACCGCTTCCTGCGTGCTTTACAACAGAACAGAGCATAGTCGAGGCTTCTTTATTTGTTAAACATTTAATCTACTTCCAGCAGCCGTCTACTATCGCGTTTTTAAACAATTGGTGGGTATTCCAAACTGAATCGATAAGAAGAGAACTAATTAAAAAACAAATTTTGTGGTCTTTCATAGGAAGTCTTGGATTGCAAATACTCTGATCCTGTTACAAGGAGATAGGGTTACCCTAGCAATCGGGCTACCCTAGCAAACTGGTTAGCCTAGCAAACTGGTTACCCTAGCAAGCGGGTTACCCTAGCACTCACACATTTCCTCTCTTTTTCTTTGTCTTGTTTACAAGGCAGCTGGCATTACCTGGGTAGTCTGTGTGCTAGGGTTACCCTGGTAGGCAGGTTAACTTTTCCCCTTGTAAACACTCCAGGTAGGGTTAACCTGCCTACCCGAATTAACTTTCTACTTGTTTTCAGACCCTTTGAGTGTAACCGTGCCTTAAGTTGTCCTGGGTGGTAGGGTTACCCTACCTGTGAAATTTGCTTGTAAACCTGGGCTATCTTTTGCTGACCAGCTAGGGTTAACCTGCCTGGTAGGGTAACCCTTCCTCCTTGTAAACAGGCCCTTACAGATTGAACTGCTTACACTGGGGAGTTCTTATGCAAAGTAGACTAATTGATTTCAAAGAGGAATAAGCTTATCAACCAAAAAACATAACTGGACATTGGCATAACCAGTGATGGTTAAGGATCTGTGACGTCAAAATTGGTAAAACGCATGACGGTTGTGTCCGTGATTAATGACTCTGTGACAGACCCGTGACTCTCACGTTAAATCTGCTCCATACCATTTACTGTAACTTTTGCCGGGATACAGAATGTTGACTCTTTACAGATAATTCGGGAATATTATTAAATAGATGATCATAAAATCAGGATTCCTCTTTATTGAAATCCATGACGACTCTGCGACGAAGTGATCAGAGAAGGTTTTATTTGTGGAGTCATAGTTACCCAAAATCCATCAGTAATAGTAAATAGGTCCAACAGACTACTACAGCAGAGCAACCATCCCAGTTTATTGGCAAGAAGAAACTGCCCACCAAGAAAAAACCTGTTTAGGGAGAAACCTGTTCTTGAAGCGACTATATTTAAATACCCATAAACATAGGTAATAGTGCCAATTCTCTTAGTACCTGTAACAGCGAGATCCCAGAAAGAAAAGGTGCCGAAGTCCGTGATGGCTGTTGTGGGCATGATGGTTGGAAGTAACTAAATGATGGTATTACATAGCTTTATTATATACTAATCTCCCAATTATTGTTATGCTGTCACAAAGGGTAATGGATAACTAGTAATTAGCCCTGACAGTCCTGCGATGGTCAAGAAGGACATGTCTGTGATGACCATCACAGGTGCTTGACTGTAACGGGTTTCAACCCCCAGATAACCAAGGTTTTTACTCCATGACACTTTCATGAAAGAGTCAAATGAGCCAATAATATTGCAGATCAATGGCAGTGTCATTTGTCTCAAATATTTAACACATTGATTTTATCCCCCCTTCCCCTTTCCCTCCCCATCCCTTTGGAAATTCCTGTTTTTGTCCATTAATTAACTTTCTTTTAAAATTTTTGGCATATGAGACCTCCCTTGATTCCCAGCTACCCTCCTTATGGTAGGTATGGAAATTTTCTGGAACCACATATTAACAGTACAGTCACAGATGTATGTGTGAATTTGGAATAGATAATCTGCATTACTGTTAAATTTGATTTTGTATTATCAATATAAATAGAAACCTTATTGCTCTTGCAGGAGACCCAACAGAGATGATGGTTACATGGGTGACTTTGGCAAACACAAACTACTCTATTGTTCAGTACAACAAGGTTGGTTTTCCTCTGACATTACAAGCTTCTGGTGACATCACTAAATTCACTGACGGCGGATCAGAACATCGAGTGTTGTACATTCACAGGGTGAAATTGACAGGACTGGTTCCCAATCAGACGTATGGTGGGTATCATCACCAGGATTAAGTATAGATTTTCAGTGACTAATTATCCAATTATTGTCCAATGTGAAAATTATTGAGATTTTTAATTACAGACAATCTTTGTTTTCAATTGTATAATTTAAATATTTTTGTATTAATGTAAGATTTGAGGATTATTTTTCAAGCACTGGTCATTGTCCCACTGTAAAATCTTGCTTGTCATTGTAACCCTCAGAGTATCATTGTGGTGGATTAGAGGGTTGGAGTGCACTGTATGCATTTAAAGCCCTCAAGTCTGGTGTGGACTGGAGTCCTCAAATGGCTGTCTTTGGAGATCTTGGAAGTGTAAATGCAAAATCTTTAAGCTATCTGCAAGAAGAAACTCAACAAGGAAAATATGATGCTTTCCTTCATGTTGGTGAGTTTTTAAAGAGAATTTAAAGACTGAAAGGTTTTGTGTTTGTGATATTACATTTAAGCAGTATTATTTTTTGGAAAAATTTATTATTTAAACAAGAAAGTCCCAAGTCCCAATTCATTTGTTTGTTTTATAACTAGCAGCCGGGCATTTTGAATGTGAGTGTCTCACACTTGCATTTAAAACTCTTTGAGGTCTCGGGCTTAAAAGAAAATTAGTATTGTCACCCTCTGGCAAAGTTTTGCATTTACTATTCACCACCCCCATTGTTACCTACTGTATGAAAGTGAGGTATTAAGCAAGGAATTGGGTATAAATGATCACTGCAAGACTCCTGTAGTCAACATCAATATTCATTTATTTTGAAACATTAAGGGACTGGTCAAAAAGTATCAGGGGGGGGGGAGGGTGGGCCAGAGCAGAGAGGGGGTGGGTCATCAGTTTTTGAGCCCTCAGAAAGGGGTGGGTCGTTTGATTTTCAGCGACACGTGGGGGTGGGTCATCCTATTTTAATCCAGGAATAGGCACTTACGTAAAAGTACTGTTTTTAAGAATGGAAAGCTTGATTCTGCTGCAAAAGTTGGCCACACATTTAAAGCGTGGCAGTGTTACCGATGTGTAATTATTAAAATTGCCAATGAAAGATCATTTTTGTACTGTTCCATAAACTCTGCCTGCTCAACCGTCATCAGTTCCGCTTGCTCTTCAACTTCATCAATGCTCCATTCTCCGCTGTCTTAATCACTGCTACTTCCTTGTTGCTCTCTTCCTTGTTGCTCTCTTCCTCGTTTCTCTCTTCATCTCCACTGGAGCTGGCATCCTTCTCATTTTCAGTGGTCTCGGTTACTGCTCTCTTGACGGCTGGCTTCCGGTTTTGAAAATTTTTTATGTTTTATAAGGGGGGTGGGCCATGTAATTTTCAACCTTCATTTAGGGGTGGGTCAATTAGTTTTGTGCCAAAAGGAAGGGGTAGGCCATGTGTCTTTTATCCACCACATTTCCAAATGCTCCGGCCCACCCCCCTATACTTTTTGACCAGTCCCTAATCACACTCAATTTTCTTCTTGTCTCAATTAAGTGATACTGGATGATTTATCAGGCAAAACTACCTGACAGTGTACTTGTACTTTTAAATACTCAATATTACTCTTCAGCATTATGATTTATTCATTTAACTTGTTTATTTCGAATACTTTTGTTATTCACATTTTACTTCCTTTATTGCATTGTTTCTGTTAATTGTTTTGGTTTTATTATTATTATATTTTCCTTATTTTAATGAATGAATTTTTTGTAATAGTGTGCGATAGTGAAATATGTCTGTAAATAGTGTCAATTAATAAAAATCTGAAAAATCTGAAAATCTTGTGATTAACATACATTTGTTATCAGTGACTCTTGATATTTGTCTTTTTTCATTTTAATTTCCAGGTGACTTTGCATACAACATGGATTCTGTAAGACATTTTTAAGCATTTTATTTCAAATATTTAATTCAACTGAAATATGCTTTCTTACTGGTGATGTAGAATGGTCCATTAGAATAGCACAAAACAAACCAAGGAAAGTCTTAAAATTTATCTCTACATCTGCCACTATGAGATGGAGTCTAGGAATCTCGGAATTGAAGGGCATCTTGGAATGTCCAGACATGCCACCACTGGGCAACGTCCACAAACACTACAAACAAACTACAATTATAATAATGGATTATTGTTTTGAATTCTGTGCACGAGTTTGCTAGTAGTAGTAGTAGTAGTAGTAGTAGTAGTAGTAGTAGTAGTAGTAGTAGTAGTAGTAGTAGTAGTAGTAGTAGTAGTAGTAGTAGTAGTAAGTATTGCACCTATCTGACAAAGAGCACCAGCTCACTTAATCTTAATACATAATATTAGGCTTGCATCATATAAGAAACTAGTGTAGTACAGTCTACAAAGTAATTAAGATGAAATCCGATAGAAAATCGAGCAATTTCAGTTTTTAGTGGACAAAAATCTGGTACCAGAATAATTTTAAGTATTTTACAGTCCTTTTTACATTTTCTTAAAGCTAAAGAATATAAATAGTTGCCTGAAATAACACCGAAAACAATTTCCCATGGGAACGAGAGAAAATAAATTTCAAAGTTCAGAGAAATTGTGCAAACGCAGGTAAAATTTCATCCTCCATTTCATTTCTCCAGTACTTTCAAGTGTTTTGTACAAAGTTCAACATTTGTTTTCGACATTTGGTGTTGCTAGAAATGATTTTTTTGGACAAGATATTTAAAACAGTCACACAGAAGTTTGCAATACGATGTAAATAATCTTGGCACTAGGTTTTTGTCCACTTGCTACTTGAACTTCTGGTGGATTCCGTCTTAAGTTCTGATTTTCAAACAAGGTTATCATGTGATCATCTTCCGGGCAAGTTTTTAATTTTACCATTCCATGCCTCTCTTTTTCTCAGACTCAGAATTTTGTGCATTTTGTTTTAAGTTGATTCAATTCCTGGTCGCAAGTAAGATTGCCAGAAAGTTAAGCGCCCTTGACTTTCTGATCGGACTCTGTGTGAGCCATTATTAAATAATCTGTTTAGAGTAGCTGGGACCTAATATTTCTGTTTATCAACAAACAGGATAATGCGCGTGTAGGAGATGACTTCATGAATCAAATTCAGTCAATTGCCACTTATGTACCGTACATGACCTGTCCAGGAAATCATGAATATGCTTAGTAAGTACATGACATATAGCCTTGATGAAAGGAATTTCAAGAAAAGAACTGTCATGACAAAAGACATATTTTTCAAACCTTTGGTTAATATAGCATTGTACAATTTAGATAATGATTTAAGAGTTGCTGGTTGGTTCTAATCTATAAATCAAAATATCTTTTTCTTTGAACAATGAATATCAGAATCTATAACAAGGCCTTACTGCCAAAATGTTTGGCAAAAGAATACAGTTGTAAAGCTGCCTTTTAGCTAGCATATGATTTGTAACACATAACAGTGTTAGTAAGAGCCATGGCAAGTGGTTTATAATGTTCAACTTGTAATTTCGTGTAACATTGACATTTACTTTTTAAATTGTATGACTGTTCTTTCCTTATAGCAACTTTTCCAACTACAAAAACAGGTTTTCCATGCCAGGAAATACTGACAGTATCTTCTACAGGTAAAATATGTTGAAATCAAGGTCTATCGCATTTGTTTATTCTATACCCCTCCCTTGGAATTCCATTTCAAAGAACCCATCTTCTCTCGGAATTCTAAAAACCCATCTGTGGAACTGTATTAAGTAATGGATTTTTGCTGGAAAGTAATTTCATGTGGTACCACTTGGTATGTTGTACTGTAATTGTTGAATCTAAGGTTGAATTCTGTAGATTAAGTGAAACTTTGGTTGAACTTCAGCAGTTTAGATCAGTCAGTTGGCTCAGGTAAGCAAGCCTTCATCTTATGAGTATCTTAATGGATATGTTTTTTTTTTTATTTGTAAATGGTTTAGCTGGAACATTGGTCCTGCACACATCATCAGCATTTCAACCGAAGTGTACTTCTTCTACCAGTATGGCATTGAACAGATTGTTCAACAATATGATTGGCTGGAAAAAGACCTTCAGGTTAGAAAAAGAGCAAGAAGTAATTAATCAACATCCATGCTTTATTTTCGAACCAACTGTAGGTTCAAAGGTCATAAACTTCAAGCGATTACTGAATTCAATCATTTGAGTATTTT
>NW_028301552.1:20515000-20592500 GCF_042242905.1 Orbicella faveolata
GATTTTTCATTCCTCCAATTGTATATGAGCGTGATTACAGTGTGCTCGGTAACTATTGATGTTTATTTAGCGATTTAAGAACTCGGTTTGTGTCCCATATCGATATGGTTTAAAATATTCCTGTACGCTCCTCAAAACATTTCATCGTTGAAATCCGAAAACCCCAACATTGTTGAAACGCAATTTCATTCAAACAATCACAACCCCAATCCTTTCCTCCTAGACAATAAGCCATTCTGAAAAGTAGGCCCTAATATGAAAATTTTATGGTATGTAGAGTCCAGGGTAGAAATGTTCTGCCCTCATTTCGTCTCTCTTTTCCCCTTGCTTTCCTTACCTCCTCCTCTGTCTCCTTGATCTCGAATGGACGAGCAAGAGCACAATTTATTATGTCTAGAAGAAAGTCGTAAATCGGCTTTAAAATGTAAAGTAGTAACTTTTCAATTCATCTGTTTTTTGTAGAAGGTAAAACAGTAGCTACACGTTTAAAATTTGTAATAAATCTATTTTGCACCACTTTTCAGTGTGTAGTACATTTGACTTCTTATCATCCACTCAGAACGCGAAAAAGGAAGGTGAGTGGCCAGTTCCCTCTGTAAGACATGCCTGCAGGGAATCCTGTTAGGTGTATTAACCATCATGGAGTGGATATTTGCTTTGATGAATACAACTACAATGATTTCCCTACAGGCATATCTCATAGAGGGAACTTGCCATTCACGTTCCTCTTTCACGTTCCCGTGTCGCCCGATTTAACTTCCGTGCAGCCAAAATGCAGGAGGCTTTCGCAGAGAGCTGCTTGCTTCTCCGTTTGAGGTGCCTAATAACCCTTCCAGCATTTTCAGCTCTTTTCGTTGATATATCTGCTTCGTGTCGTTTTTAGTTGACACTGCAGTAATAGTATGGTGGCCAAGTCATGGTCATTTTCTGGACATTTTAAGGTTATCATGACAACGGTATAAGCTAATTTTAAAACACCCTTAATGTTTTAAACACATACTTAGTTCGCTAGGTTATGATACTAGCTTTGGACTAACCCCGTGGAGGCTAAACGATTGGGTACCACGTCAACTGAAAAAAGACTGGCAGTTGTTCATCTATCGACATGAAAGTACACAAACATTCTGCAAAACTGTAGTGAGCCACCTTATAAGAAGTTATCGCTAGCCTCTTGTTTATTCTGATAGCGCGAAATCTTTAATTAACCGTCGACAATTGAATTGATATATTATATGGCAAGCCCCGTGAGCGGGCAAGATGAACCGAATCCTTTGCAGTGATTGGCTACCCGAGCGGGAAAGACGGAGCTACCTTGCCCGTTCGGGATTACCCGCTGCAGGTGTGTCCTGCAAGAAAATAGTGTTCTTTTCCCATATATTAAACCCTTTATTGACAAGTTTGTTTGGTCAAGATGGCTGGGTATTGGCCTCGTTCTCGTTTTCGCTTGTTTGTGGAGCTCGACTCCGCTCGGTCCACAAACAAACTTGACCAATATGTCTCGGCCTCACGCTTCTTGGTCAATAACCCATATATATATCCGGACGTAGCCAGATGTGACCTATTAAATTTGCAGACGGAGATCGCTTTCCTTCAGCCTCCCTGCTCTGGCCCCGTTTTTCAAAGTCAACCTCGTTCCCAGGGTCTTCTCTCTACCGTCTTTGAGCAGCTGCTATGTCAGATGACGTCATGTTTTGACATCCCGTGATCAAACTAATTAGAATCATGTGACATTTACCCAGACCGCCACGCGAGCGGATAACTAACAAGCCGGTGGACATGCACGCCGCGGAAGCCGTTATGTCGTCGAATATGCAGAAGATTTCTTGGTTGGTTTTGCTGATGTGTCTGCATTTTTCACATGGGAGTGACCCGCAACCTGAACAGATTCATCTTTCAAGTACAGGTAATTCATCTTTCAAGTACATTAAGGAAAGAAAAGTTGTAAACTGAAACATGATCGAAATCACGAGTGTGGCTAGCGCTGTCAAATGATATGTTGTTTTTCGTCTTCTCTCGTTCTGTAATTTGCTGGATGTGGAACAGAAAATCCATGACAACCAGACGCTGATAAAGGAAAGTCCTAAAATTGAAACGGTTCCTAAAATCGAGCATTACATTTCCTATCAAGTAGAAGATAAAGCCGAGAAAGTTAAGTTTATTGCAAACGCGCAGCTTCTGTACTTATTGCATAACCATCGATTGTACTGTACTATGCACTTGAGGGAGCTTGTCGATTAATTGTGGAAATTGCGTACTTTGTCGCACGCTTTTGTGGGATCTATGCCGAAAACGATCAAAATAATTTTAACTTCGTGGTGGTCTTCTACAGGAAGTTTTTGGTTGCAATTAACTTTATTAACGCGTATGTTACCAAGTTCACTCAGTGAGATATGCGATGCGAGCTACAGTTCGGTTTCGAATTTCAAAGTCAGTGATATTTTCATGAAAGAGTCGAATAAGCAACAGTACATATTTTCAAATGTCTCGAGCAGTGCTGGGAGATATAACTTTTTGAGCATGCATCCAGGGAGCTGACCAATAGCAACATTGGACTGTCAAGTAACTTCAGTAAAATTTGAATACTGAAACAGATATCTCTGCGCTACGCTCCAGCAGCAGAGGGCAAAGAAAACTGATCTTCTAGCTTGCCCTTTGGCCAAGCTGTAACTATGATGAAATAGCTCGAAACTCATTCACCAATGGGCCACGACAGGTAACAGGCATGACACGTATTAACGGGATAGGATCAAATTTCATGACTGGTCTATTTTAAGTGAAGTCTTAACAGTTATACATGTATACATGTATGTATCACAGTTGCACTTCTAACAACTGAACAAGCATCCAGCATGCAGAAAATGTTTTAAAAGGCTTACAACTCCAATCAGTACATTCAACATAAACCCTGGAAAGATGTCATTGATATGACATGCTGCAGGTGCTTTCACTGAAAGAGAGTAGTTCTTAAAATTGCTTCTAAAGATTTATTTTGTGTGGTCAATATTGTGAATATATGAATGAATAACGGGATAAAATTTTATCAACAAGGAGCACAAGTCTTGCCTTTGTGGTCAGCAACATTTTGATATGCGTATGCGCCAGGATTCCATGTGTTCTTAGGCCACAAGGCATTCAAGTAGTTTTACATTGTCAGCGCTTTCCTCAAGCGTCTTAATCTCAAGCTCACGGGCTCTGCTCAGCGGTTGTATCCCCTTGCCTGTCCCTCCCTTCTCTTTCCACTAGTACTGTTATATCAGAGTGACAGGTGCCTGCTTTCTCCCTTCCCTGTGCAAGCTCATGGCTGGGTCACCAGGATTTGCCAGCCATAGGAGTGGTCTCCATCTAGAAGCTGGCTGCCAATAGTGGTCCAAACTCTGGGATGCCTCAGTCACCCAACCTCCACTTTGCGAGGCAGTTGTTAAAAAGGATTATATAGGTCGGGATTTCAGAATGTGGCTGTTGGCTGTATAGACAGGGTGGCTGGATAAACAGGGTTTTCTTAAAGAAAATGTATGGGCATTTCGGCAGGACAAACATACATGTAATTGGCCATAGTAATGAGGTGACCATATTAACAAGACTATGACTGTAAGGCAGGGTTCCTCTCTACACATTACCTCTGTAATTTGAATGTCTTTAAAGATTTCCCCTTGCCTGTTGGGCAATCAAAAGTCAGAGTCTACCAGTCTCACTGCAAAATCAGAAAACCATATAAATCAGCCAAAAACAATTTTTTAAAAAAGTAAAATAGGCATTGCATTCCAGATATGAAAAACTTAGATCTAGATGCAGGTGATAGCACAAGCTTTGCAAACAAATTAACTTGTACAGTTAGCATGTACATGCAGTTTTAATAATATTGTTTACTTGGCGATAGCAATTTTAAAATGGAGGGCAGGTGCCAATTGTAAGCAATGCAGGCAATAAGCATGAATGCAAATAAAGAGGGTAACCATGGCAACATGGCACGCCAAAGGCAGAAAGTGGCAAAACTGCTCAAAGCAAAACCACAAAGGCAAAGCTACACGTCAATGAGAAATACACATATATACACATGCAAGATTATCACCTGCTGGCAGACAGCAACTCTTCTAGTCAACGTTGATTATTGATAACCTCATCAACAATGTCTTAAATACATAAACCTACATTGTTGTACTTTCAGGAGACCCAACAGAGATGATGGTCACATGGGTGACTTTAGCATATACAAACTACACTATGGTGGAATATAACAAAGCTGGTTTTCCTCTGACATTACAAGCTTCTGGTGACATCACTAAATTCACTGATGGTGGATCAGAGCATCGAGTGTTGTACATCCACAGGGTGAAACTGGCAGGACTGGTTCCTGATCAGATGTATGGTAGGTATCCAAACCAGAGTTGATATCCATTTGAATTCCTTCATGAAAATCCAGAGAAAGATTGAAAATCCTCTCTCTAATTTTCTGTCGTATCGTATTATTATTATTATTATTATTATTGTTTATTTCTGTAAACTACCTTTTGCTTCCTTTTTCAATGATTTTTAATACAATTGTTATTGCAAATAGTTTTGTGCTGTAAATGATTATCTTGTATAGTTTTAGTGAAGAATTTTAATGAGCCCAATAAAATTATTATTATAATTATTTAGTATTATCATTATCATAGTCATTGTCATTGTCATTGTTGTTGTTGTTGTTCTTCTTCTTCTTCTGCTTCTTCTTCTGCTTCGGCTTTTGCTTCTTCTTCTTCTGCTGCTGCTGCTGCTTCTTCTTCTTCTTCTTCTTCTTCTTCTTCTTCTACTTCTACTTCTACTTCTGCTTCTGCTTCTGCTTCTGCTTCTTCTTCTGCTTCTTCTTCTTCCTCCTCCAGTGAAACTGCAAATAAGCTCCTCTAGAGCTGGTTGTAAAAATCAGGAAATCAGTTAGAGCTAGCCAAAAGATTTTTTTGGCTAGCTGTTCAGTACGCAAGTTTTGTATGTAAAACTTGCATACTTAACATAATATTGACCTTGGGGGCAGAGTGGGGTACTGCAGTTGTGCCACTAGAGAGGGAAGCATTTAAATTGTGACTGGATTGACCACTATGGGTTTGGATCCCCCATCTTTAATCCCTCAAGTGCCTTAGCCTTGATGTCCCCAACACTGGTCGTCATTCCACAGTAAAATCTTGCTTGTTATTGTACCTTGCAGAGTATCATTGTGGTGGATTAGAAGGCTGGAGTGCACTGTATGCATTTAAAGCCCTCAAGTCTGGTGTGGACTGGAGTCCTCGGATGGCTGTTTTTGGAGATCTTGGAAGTGTTAATGCAAAATCTTTAAGCTATCTGCAGGAAGAAACTCAAGAAGGAAAATATGATGCCCTCCTTCATGTTGGTGAGGTTTTTTTTTTTTCCAATGAATGTGCGCCACAGCAATTAAAGGGGTGGAATAAGAAATTTTCCCCAAGACTCCTGAATTCAACATCAGATTTTGTAGCTTTGAAAATTTCTCACTAATTACAGTACACTTATTACTGTTTACCTAATCAAGTGAAAGTACATGTAAACATAAAACTGTTGTCTGAGTGACTCACGGTGTAATAAATATTTTTTTCCTTTACCAGGTGACTTTGCATACGATATGGATTCTGTAAGTCTTAGCATGTTTTAGTCAAGTCACAAAATCTTTCTCCATAATTTATTACTGACAGTAACTTACATTTACAATTAAAAATAGAGTCCAGGAATCTCAGAACAGAAGGGCATCTTGGATTGCCATGAGATAAAAATTAGATTCATGAGCATTTCGAATGAGCTGTATGAGTCCATCTACATACTTAGAGCACCACTTGATTATCATTAAGAGTTATCTAATTGGCTTGAATACAATTAAGCACTGATGCTAAGATGGGAAGTCTATTTGCATGTGTTTGATTTTTGTACAAGGATCTCAATCAGCATCTGGGCAAGGTTTTGATTTAACTACTAACAATTCCGTACCCCTCTTTTACTAAGACCTCAGTGAATCTTTGAATGATCTGAATTTGACCTTGCCCTTAATTTCTGACTAATTAAAACCATCATAATAGCTTGAAAGTAGAATTCTTGAGTTGAAGATTGAATTAGCCCTCTGTGAGAAACATAATTTAAAACCTGGCTAGATCAGCTAAGCCATCACTGATTGTTTTCTTTTCTACACACACAGAATAATGCAAGGATGGGAGATGACTTCATGAATCAAATTCAATCAATTGCCGCTTACGTACCGTACATGACATGTCCAGGAAATCATGAAAATGCTTAGTAAGTCAAGTTGTCAATGAAAACTATCCCTGTCAATGAATTTATGATTAATATTTATTACTGACAATGGACAATGGCAAATAGATTGCAAACCACAAGTTATTCTGTAGGTTTTGCATGGAATCATTAACCAGCTAAAACTTCTTTAGAGAGCATAGTCTGTGACATCATTACTTTTCATGCAGAAGATGGGTTTAATCAGCTGATAAAGTTGGAAAAGGTCTAATAAGGCAGGGCCAAATGCACATAACAGGGCTGGAAATAACAGTCGGTCATCGGACATTGTCTGACCAAATTTTGAACATGTCCGGCCAATTTCACATTATGATCGGACATGATGTCCGAACATTTAACCAACACCAAGTTATTGCCCTACTCCATCCATAAAATTTGGTTAGATACATTGTTAAAAGGCTCAAAATTGTGACTGGTACGGTCGCCAATGCGGCTAAAATTTCATCTTTGGCGACCAAAAATTCTCGTTTAGTGGACAGCCAAAAATACGTCTGCGTTCACAGGCTACCATAACGGCGACTATGTTTCTCTGTTATGACGATCAATAATGGTTATTTTCTCAGACACTATGTCCCTCCAGAAATACATAGTCAAAGATCTTTGCTTTTACTATGTTCAACATGAGAAAAGAAAGCAATATATCCTTTTGCTTTGCTGTGGAGGATTCTCTCACATCGGAAAACTTGCAAATGGCTGAATGTGTTTGAAATCGCCCTATAATGCCTTAGAAACCCTTGAGTATTGAGTACGTCATGTATGCCTACCGATGGTGTCTCTTGGAATGCATGAAGCCTTCATAGACATTACATTAGCTACCTATGCAAAATTAGCGGCCCAAAAAGTGTTGGAATTTTTTGCCTTACAGATTTTATGATTGAGTTCTTTTCTGAATAAAATTCCTACTTGATTTTTATCACTTACGTTGCCGGATGGGCACTCAAGAATTTTTTAATTTTTGGCCCTAATGACAGTCTGAGCCATATCCAGGAGCCCATTCTGGACTGCTGCCATATCATAAAGCAGAAGTGTTCATCTTTCCTGTACTTGCCAAATAAAGTACTCTTCAGAAATCACCCTATTATGCGTTACGTGCATTGTGATATGCTGTTAGCATTTCATGTATGTACGGGGGTCTGAATTCGCGGTAAATTCAAACTAATAATAGATCGGCCTGTGAAAATGAAGGGACAGGAATAATTGGGATAGTTTCACACTCCTAGTGATGGGCTCCTGCTTTAATGGTAGCATTCAATAGAAAACTAGGTTTGCTTGGAGATAACCAAGAGAGATGGGTGCAGTCATCTAGTTAATCGTAAATGATAAATAAATCAAATTTAAATTTAGTTTTGAAGGATTTTTTCTTCTGTGGGAGGTGCGGTGGCCTCATGGTTAGTGCGCTCGTCTCCGGATTGAGCGGTCCAGGTTCGAGCCCTGGCCGGGGACATACTGTTGTGTTCTTGGGCAAGACACTTTACTCTCACAGTGCCTCTCTCCACCCAGGTGTATAAATGGGTACTGGCGAACTTAATGCTGGGGGTAACCCTGCGATGGACTAGCATCCCATCCAGGGGGGAGTAGAAATACTCCTAGTCGCTTCATGCTTCAGAAACCGGGATAAGCTCTGGCGTGATGGGCCACTTGGCTTGTACGCAGACTTTACCTTACCTTTACCTTAGTTAATAAATTTTATTATGCTAATTAATTATGCAAATTAAGGTCTGGTCAAATTGATGAGATGTCCGACCAAAATGAAGATTCGAAAGGACACATGTCCTGTTAAAGAAGAAAAATTATTTCCAGCACTGCATAATGGGATATTTTCCAAGAGATACATGTACACAAGATACCCATCTCTCGATATTATTGATAAGTTTTAACACAGTCAATCTAAATTGAAATTCAGAGGTACATAGCTTCAGAAGATAGCACCTACTCAAAAATATTTGGCATAGGAATTTATAAGCAAGAGCCTTGTGTGAACTTGAGTTAAATGGCTGGTCTACTTCTGTTTTACTACATACATGTTCACTTAAGCACTCATGTATGTAAACTAAGCTCATAATTATCATTTCTTTCCTTGCAGCAACTTTTCCAACTACAAAAACAGGTTTTCCATGCCAGGAAATACTGAAAGTATCTTCTACAGGTAATTGCATGCTCTTAGAAAGTTATACCTTTCTTTTCTTTGAAAACCTTGTCATCATGAGGAAGAACTAAGAAAGTAAAAAACTAAATTGTAGTCACACACTAGACTTTTGTCCACAGACTTAATGGCATGTGTTTAAATCAAATTTCTGCATGTGGTCGAGGTACATGTACACATGTAAAATTTAACACAGGTACAGAGGCCAGGTAATTTGAAAATTTAACACACTACACTATCCAAAGCAGGGCTGTAATTACTGGCTGTAACCTGTAACACCTGTTACAGCTGAGCATGCCTAATTTTCCCTGATGCTTCGGTGAAATTGCCTTTTGTTAATAGAATTTGTCAAACAAAGCTGCAAGTTTGTTACGGTTGTGGAGCACAAGAATACAGGTGACTCAAAACGTAATGACAGCCCTGCAGTATGGATAATCTGGTTTATCTTCTGGACACCATTGTTCACCCTTTGAACAACTCAAGGGCAGCTGTTGGTTTGGAAGCATACTGATATATCCTTGATTCATTTTTCAGCTGGAATGTTGGACCTGCACACATCATCGGCATTTCAACTGAAGTGTACTACTTCTATCAGTACGGCATTGAACAGATTGTTCAACAGTATGATTGGTTGGAAAAAGACCTGCAGGTTAGAGAAAGAACAAGTCCTAATAACCGTAAATTTTTTTGCATATGCATCTTGCCCTCTGTGTTCAAAACAGTGGACGTTGTGCACACTTACAAGTTAAATAATTTGCTGTGGGGCTGGGTTATGTGTTAGAGACTGACTCGTATGATCCCATCGGTGTGCCTTACAGACTATACATGTCTCATCTTGTCATATTGTTTTGTGTACATGGGTTTGAGTCAGCCGAGCTTCACTGTCTTAAACATT
The DNA here is from genome assembly GCF_042242905.1 of Orbicella faveolata. NCBI lineage: Eukaryota > Metazoa > Cnidaria > Anthozoa > Scleractinia > Merulinidae > Orbicella > Orbicella faveolata. The sequence goes on from NW_028301552.1 coordinate 20,524,324, forward strand.
CTCATCCCCAGAACCCCGGAAAAGGTGGCTCCGGAGACACATGAATAGGTTGGCTAGGTTCTTGGACTAAGATTTCCCGTAATTCCACACTGGTTTCTTTGCAAAAAAATATCTGGCACAGTTTGATTTTTTAACTCGAGCCATTCAATCACAACAACTTTGGACCTTTAGCAAATGGAGTTTAAAACAAAATTAAAATTCTGGCTCAAAGTGGTAATCATGTGCTTCTTTACGGTCAAATTTTCGTAGCAAGCCCATCTTTAACTTCCTGGAAGATACGTAGACCTGTGCAAGTTGCTGTAACCAAGCTGTTTTATTTAGAGATTGAACAGTCATATTTTTAAGAAGGAAACCACCACTGAATTAGTAGAAATCTTGTTCAGCCAGTCAAATCAAACGTTGCAAAAGGCACCTTTTCCTTGTACCCAGGTCCCACTGGCTGAGAGACACAGGTAGCTCTGGGGACAGGAATGGGTGTTCAGTAATGCTTTTAGTTCAGCTTTTTACACAACCTGCAGTGCAGGCGTAGTTTGGGTGCGTGTGAATGCACATTTTCGTATTAGGCCACCATCTTGTATTTGGTAACTGTGGAGGGTTGGGCTGAGGGAAAATTTGCCAAGGGAGTAGGGTGGAGGGGAAGGAACTGCCCCACCCACTGCACTCTGCCTCAATCCTACATAGGTCAAGCATCTAATTACAATCCAAGATGGCAGCATCGAAAACCTGGTCTATCGAGTGCTCTGTTCCAAAATAACCCATCCATTGCAGGCTACTTTTTACAAAGTACGATGTATTCTGAAGGTCTCAAAATGTCACAATTTTATTGCATGTTTCTTCATAGGAAGCAACATCTCCCGAAAACCGTGCATTACGTCCCTGGATCATCACGATGGGTCACAGACCAATGTACTGCAGTAACTCTGACGGCGATGATTGTACCAAATATGAGAGTAAGGTAGGTATGTTGGCTGTACTTAAACAGTTAGACTAGAGGTTGCTACTCCACCAGACTATAACGACTTCAATCTAATGTGAAACTGATTTTATACAAATTGTGAGTACCAGTTGCAAGAATGTAAATTTTTCATGTGTCTTAGTGTGCTTCAGTCATAATTCTCACGTCTTTATTTAAAATAGCGTATAAATGTGGAAAAACATATCGCAGGTTTTAATTGCAACCTTATGATGCTTTTTTAAGGTTCGCTCTGGAATCACTTCGAAACATTTGTTCGCTTTGGAAGACCTATTTTACAAATACGGTGAGTAACGAGTAATTGGCAATCAGATTACATGAAAGTCAAAGTTAAGAGTCGTACTGTCTTGTGTTTTGGTTGTCAAGAGAATGTAAGACCTCCAGGTTCTCATTTGTACGGTATCAGGATGAGCATGACAACAGTAGTTTTGGTTGGTTGGCATTCAGTTAAGAGGTTTGCTGCCATTTATTTAGGTCCTTTCTCAATGCGTCTCGTGACGACCCAAATAACGGCTGTAAAGAAGAATATTCAGGGGTTGGCTTGTAGAAAATGAATAGTTTAATAGGCCATACATGTGTTCATCACAGTTTGATGAAACAGCACTTTCGTCAAGTCAGTGCAGAACTTGCAATCTTAGCAGTAGGCATCATGAGAAGGTAAAGGCTCAACTACCAGCTGCTGTCCAGCAAGGAAGTTTGCATTCCTCCTCTCTCCTCTCTAGGAGGAATGAAGACGAGACATGAGAGAGTGATGCAAATCGTGCCAAGGGAGTTTCTGTCGAGCATTGATTCTTGGCTAACATGACGGGATAAGCGCCGTGATGATGGTGGTTTCCATGCTATAACACAGTCACAAATTAATTATTAAACACCCGGAGGTCCACAACTTTTGGCAAAGTTCAAAAAAATTCTGAACATAGGGTTCAGAGCCACCTTAAATTTTCAAAACTTTAAGGTGGTTCTGAACTCAAATCAAGTGATAAAGAGTGGTTATAATGACCAATCAAAATCTAAGTGCTGGAAACTGTTTTGAACCAAGATCACTCCGTTAATATGGTTAGAGTTTTTGGACCGTTGGTGTGCGGATTAAAGGGGGTGAACTTTTTTTTGCTGGCAATAGATGCAGGAAATCTTGTTTCAAGTAACAGTGGTTTTGGTCTCAATTCATTTCTTCAGGTGTTGATCTGATGTTTTGGGCTCACGAGCACTCATATGAACGACTCTGGCCTCTCTACAACAGACAGGTAAGATATCGCGACCTCCTTTTTAAATTTGACCACATTTGAATGGTCCATCCTAAAGTCTGCAAAGAGGCTCCCTATTGGGATATAAGGCAAAAAAGAAAGAAAAAAAGAGATTGAACCAAGTACATTCACAAAATTTTCCTCCCCAGATTGCTCCCTATTGGGATATAAGGCAAAAAAGAAAAAAAAAAGAGATTGAGCCAAGTACATTCATAAAATTTTCCTCCCCAGATTGTGTCCGCTTGTTCCACTTCCTGATATCTCTGTTCTGTGCCCCATTGTCCGAGGGAGCTTGTTCATAGGTTAATGACACTTGTGTTTTACTTGGGATACTAACACGCCTTGCTTTTCGTTTGTTGTAGGTTTGCAATGGATCACGGGAAGAGCCATACACCAACCCTTGCGCTCCAGTTCATATCATCACCGGCTCAGGGGTATGTTAATGTTTAAAAACGTCTTCCACTCGGGGAAAGGTGTTTTGTCCTCACTGAGTGGGATCTTGAATGAGTTACTTGTGGAATCAAAATACTGGGTAACATTGCATGTAATTTTTAAGTTGCATAGTGAGTGATCGTGAGATACGCGGGGGTCTAGTGGCTAGTGCTCTGGAGTCCCAGTCAAGCAGTCCGTGTTCTCGGGCAAGACCCTTGGCACTCACAGTGTGTCTCGTCCCAGCTGTATAAATTGGTATCAGTGAAGTTATGCCGGAGGTATCCCCTGCCATGGACTAGCATCCCACCCGGGGGTGGGGGATACACTCCTAGTCGTTCGTACTAAGGAAACCAGAGATACCCGTTGGCTTGATGGGCACGGTCACGACTTACGGTGTGTGGTAAGGGGTCAGTTTGTTCAGCGCAATATTACCCCTTGTGTTTAGGCCTTTACAGGACGGGCGCGCTAAAGGGAAAAAAAATGTCAAAGACACAGGCAAAGCCAATTCAAGGTAGTAGTTTCTTTAAAAAAAATTGTTGTGCTGCATCGGCGAGCAAGTGACTTAGCTATTTATCAACTTGAAGTTGGTATTTTTGGGTAAACTTACTGGCGTAGCTTGTCTGTGAGGTTAGTCCGGCTTACATGCACGCTACGGCGGTTAATAGGTCCTTATCAACTTTAAGTTGTAGATACTAACAGCAACGCTGACAGATGTTTTCACTTGTTATGAACCCTGATTGTCTAGGCCAGCATTGTAGGTAGTAGTCAGAATATAACGAGTTCCTAGAACCACGTTTTTTTTTTTTTTTTTTTTTTTCAGGGCTGTTTCGAAAAACATAACCCATTTGTTAAAGACTACCCTCCCTGGACAGCGTTCCGCGCAGTGGATTACGGTTACACTCGAATGACCATCCACAACAAGACGCACTTATACATGGAACAAGTCAGTGTGGATAAGGTAAGTGAGGGGGGTGGGTGGAGTGGAGTGGGGGAAAGGAATTGGTCACACAAACTTTATACCCCTGGACCTGATTGTTCAAAAGGTGGATAACGCTATCCACCGGATAAATCACTATCCAGCGGATAGCGTGGTTTGTTGTGTTAACACTTATCCGTTGGATAATCCGTTGGATTATCCTTGGGATAGCGATTTATCCGGTGGATAGCGTTATCCTTAGGATAGCGATTTATCCGGTGGATAGCGTTATCCGGTGGATAACGTTATCCGGTGGATAGCGATTTATCCGGTGGATAGCGATTTATCCGGTGGATAGCGATTTATCCGGTGGATAGCGATTTATCCGGTGGATAGCGATTTATCCGGTGGATAGCGATTTATCCGGTGGATAGCGTTATCCAGCCTTCGAACAACCGAAGCCTGAAGAATAAAATCTCTGTTGATGTATAACTCGTCGAATTACATTCAAACTCAAACCCTACAACATTCGTAGCAGCATAAAATGTTGAGTTAAGAAAGTTGTATTCAGTGTTCGCTAGATGTGAGCAGCGCGTGCTACAAAAAAGGAATGCGACAAAGTCATACCGCCTAAATGTCGGTGAACCAGTTCTGTTGTATAAGGGCCATTTGTACGAGCAAAATAAGTCGTGGCTTATTTTCCTTGTATAAATGGCCCTATTGATAAACAAAAGCCATGGTAATATCCAGGAGTGCTTTTTGTACTGGTAGTGATCTGTAGTCATGTCCAGGAAAAGATAATATAGAGTGCTTTGTTTTCTTGCAGGGGGGTGACGTCATTGACAAAGTAACGATAATCAAAGACGTGCATGGACCAGAAGCCTGGGTTCCAAAGAAAATCAAGAATTGAACTGAATCAAGGCGATAGACTGTCCACCCCCATCCCCCCTGCACACTCCCAGCACCACCCAGCCGGTGGACGTCTCGTGACTTGATTGTGTAGCGTTGCCAAAGAAGGCCATCAATTATCAATTTGTAGATACAATTTTTTCCAACACATTTTGAATTATCACACAATTGTTAGTCTCCAAAATATTTGAATGCAGCATCACTTCTAAGTATAAACTCCAATTCTGAAACGTAATTTCTTTTATTTGTTTTTTTTACCGAAAATGATAACAAGATGTTTTCTCTCCTTTTCCCTTAAGAGTAGGTCATTTGATCACTGTGAAGTCAAAATAGCGAAGTTGATTTTGAAAAACAAAGTTCGCTTTTTCTCTCTTCGATTTGAAAAAGAAGAGGCTGACTGATTTGTCTTGTGGAAAAGTCATTAATTATTTCTCGTACCAACTTTAGCTCGGCTTTTTTTCTGTATTTAGTAGCTAACGTAAGCTGAATTATCAACAGCTCAATTTTTTGTTAAATATGTAAAACACGAGTAGCAATAGATCAGTTTGCAATAAATATATTTCACCATACATTTTAGCGTGTAGTGTAACTATTAAACATATCAATAACAAAATTAATAAGAACGAACTAGATGCCGAATCAGACTCAATGCTCAACCTAGCGATCACAAGCTTTGGACGCAGTCACAGCGTTTTTCTCAAGTTTTGTTCACCCAAGCTCACGTGACAAATGGATTTCCGCGAGAGATTATGATTCTGAGATCATATTCTCTTGATTTCCGCCATATTCACTTGAGAAAGACGCTGGGTGCTTTCCATTATGCTAGACCGGCCGGTCAGAGACCAGTGGGAATACCCGAAGAAAATGGAACGACATTTTCCGACCAACCCGCCCAACAAAGAGGAATGGTTCTTACCCTTTTTCATTCCTTTTCCGAATTCCCTACTTAAGTGAAGAGAAGTATGGCAATGAACCAGTTTGTCAAAATGGAACGGCAAATTTCGGTCAGAATGTTCCGACCGAATATTCGGGACCACCTCCAGAAGTGGTTCCGAGTCTTCCGGTCGAAGGGGCATGAAACGGACCTTGCCATTTGACTTCCGACCGAAATTTCCGGAATCTTTGGCATAATGGAAGATACCCGCTGTGACAGCGTCGAAAGCTTTTGATCGCTATAGCATTGACTCTGCTTCGGTATCTCGGTGTTCATTTTGCCTAATACAGGGCCGGGAAACACTATCTTTACCGGCTCAGATCCTGCCTGTACTGGCTACGATTAATCTTGAATTTTATGCCAGGGCGCTCACAGCCATTCACAAAGAAGCAATTTTCTCAGTCATATATAATCAGCCTGAAAGACCTTACCAGGACCTTTTTTTGCTTTTTTTCTTTTTTCCTTCTTTTTTTTTTTTTTTTTTTTTTTTTTTTTTTTGTCCCATTTAGACCATGGGATGATACCCTTGAGAATTCTTGCTTTTTATTTCAGATAGTCACGGTATTTGAATGAATAATTTTTAGATGGATAAAAGAACACTTCTATAGAGAATATCAATGTAGAATATGGTCTGTAATTGTATGGTCTCAGATGACCACAGGTGTCGTGACCTAGCGCATGCCGAAAGCTGATGACTCTCACGTGACACTGCGCAAAGCAGGTAACAACACAGTCTGCGCCAAGCTGTCATGGCGTCGAACATGGGAAATATTTCTTGGTTGGTTTTGTTTATTTGTCTGCATTTTTCATATGAAAGTGACCCTCAACCTGAACAAATTCATCTTTCAAGTACAGGTAAGGAATGAAAACGCCGTTTAAGTCTTCTGGTACATAAAATGTTGTGCATTGACGCATGCTAGTCAACCATCGTTCTAGAAGTTTGTTTGAACAGAAAACCCGTGACAACCAGGGATACGGATAGAGAAAATATCCTACAATTAGAAGGATTCGTAAACTTGAGAGTTATATCTGCCATCAAATTGACGATATAACATTGAAAGTGCGTAGCGCCCGGCTTGTTTTGTGTCAAGCCAGCTTACGTAATATTTTAACATTGAGGAGCTACTAATAAAACCTAATTAAATCGACTCTGAAAGTGACTGTATAAGTTTAAGGGCGTCTGTTCTATTTAAGTCTATCAGTTGCACGCTTTCAGTGGATCTATATCCATAGTGAATTGATAAAAAGAAGAAATTACAAAAACGAAAGCTGAGGGGGTCTTTTACAGGAAGTAAGCTGAAGTATTCAGTTCCAGGATAATTTTCCCCTCAAGTCCACTAGGTGAGGTATGGGATTTCAAAGAGAAATTTTTAGTTGAGAAATTAACCAAGGATTTTGATGTTATGTTTGTAAGCAATGTTGACAGCATACAAATGACTGAAATGAAAGATCATGAATATATTTGAACTGATTCTCTCAACATGGCCAGCTCCCAGTTGGCTTGATACCCAGGGTGGGATACTTCCAGAAAATTGGGTTGGGGTGTGCAGCCCACGTCCAAAACCCTTACCCTATTTATGACCAAAATCTGTGATTTTCCATACCTTAGTTATGACGTCACCAAAAATTCAACATCCCAGTTATGACCTGATCCTTGAATCAATACCCTGTTTCAGACCTGCCTTATAATTTGTTCCCTAGTTCAGGCTGATGTAAAATGCATTGTGAAGGGCTTTTGTTGATGGTCTTATTGAATACGATGAAAAAGTAGCTTCTTCTTACAAAGCATATTCAATTCAAGACTAGAGTGCAAAAACCATACCCTATCTATGACGAAAATGGTCAAAATCAATACCTTATTTATGACCAAAATGGCTTAAAAACCATACTCTAGGCCTTTGAGGACGCACATACCTACATAGCCCATAAAAGGGAGTACTTCCCTCTGGCCGTGATAGCTCACTTGGTAGAGCACTGCACTGGTATCACAGAGGTCATGGGTTTGCATCCTGTTGAGGCCTGAATTTTTCCAGGTGTTATTTTCACAGCTGTGTAAGTTGTGTACTAAACTGTGTTCATCATTCATTTCTTTTATACAATTATGACAGCTTAGTTGTACTGTAGGCTATCAGCATGTGAAGGAGCACAATTGCTTCATAATCTTGTTGTGGGGTAGAGAAATCTGAGATCATCCAAGAACATGCTATTTATCCTGCACATATCATGAAAACAGCTGATATACATGTACCATTCTGACAGTGCTTCTGGCTCACTTTGGTTTGATGTGCTTGTCTATAGAAAAAGGTTCTGAAGTTCAAGGAGTGCTTTTATGGTATAAAAATAATACAAATCTCTACAAGTATACTTCATGCGAAATGAAGTGGAATCCCACTTTATCAAAGCTTTGATTTCTCTAACTCCCAATAGCTTGAATTGAAAGTCATTTCCCTTTACGATTTGTTCCAGTTGAACAGCAATTTTACTCTCACAGCTGATTCTCGAACTACGGACGACTTGGACTTAGGTTCATTTCCTTTGGCAGTTCAAGAAATCTTGATTCCACTTATAACTAATCATGCAAACAAAACTAAAACAAAAACAGAAAGACTAGAGGCAGATATACTGTCATATCAACCAATTAATTGCCTTGTAAAGAAAAAGAGTAATTATATATACAGTCGAACCTCTCCACAATGGCCACCTTGGGGACAGAGGGAAGTGGCCGTTGTAGAGAGTGGTTGTTATGGCGAGATAGGGGTGTAAATATGACTCTGGAAATTTTCTGTTTACTAGTATTGAGTTTTAAAATATGGATCTGTGCATTTTCGCACTTTCAGGTGACCCAACAGAGATGATGGTCACATGGGTGACATTAGCATATACAAACTACACTGTTGTTGAATATAACAAAGCTGGTTTTCCTCTGACATTAAGAGTATCCGGTGGTGTTACTAAATTTACGGATGGAGGATCAGAGCATCGAGTGTTGTTCATTCACAGGGTGAAACTGACAGGATTGGTTCCTGATCAGATGTATGGTAGGTACAGTGTTAATGTTAATAACCAGTCTGTCTTTGACTAGAAATTGTGATGAAGTATGAACATCACCAGTGAAAGACCAATGTTTCAATCCTGAGTATGATAAAAAAAACATCTAGGAAAAGTAATAGAGCAGAATTTTGTTGAAGTGGTAACAAGTTCTTAGTTGTACATGTAACTTATTAATTGAAATGAAATTTGTAACTACAATGTAGCCAAAATATTATCCATTACGGAGAAAGTGAGTCCACTGATTACAAAAGCTAAGATCAAACTGATTTGTAATGTAAAAGATCTGGAATGTTTGTAGTATTGTAGTTGAAAATAAATCTAGGTTTGGATGATTTTAACAGTTCAGTTTGTTCTTTGTACAGATATATTGCAAAGTTTGTTGAGTAAATTTAGCAAACTAGTTTGAAGTCATTTTGGCAAAAGAATCCATTTGAACTTACAGTGTACAACATGTACTTGCTGGCATTACTGTGCAAAACCTTTAGAGTACCAGTAGTCTTATAGACGTCATGCTCCTAAATTCCAGTTCCTTAAGATTAATATTTGATATTAAGATTATTAATAGTGTGATGCTTGTCTACATTTAGGTGTTGTATCATTTATTGCAGAGACTGCATTGTAGCCTATTTTGAAAAGAGATGAATATATCTGACTGATTTTCCAAAAACATGCCCGCTATTTTGGTGCAAAGTCTTTAACATGGTTTTCATAAATCCAGACATATATTGGCACAGAATGTCCAAAACTGATCAGGGAATTCCCTACATTGACTCTAGATGCTTTAGAAAGATCGAAAGAAATTAGACACGCTCATTTTTCGGCCTTTCTGGGTCATCCAGTCTTAATCCGTTCAAATATATGTCTGGGTTTATGAAAACAGTGTCAATGAAATCAAGCGTTTTTTATTTATTTTTTATTATTAGTATTTATTTATTTATCTTTTTGCTTTCCTTATGGCAGCTGCTTGTAGATCTTACCTAGCATAAAATGTAGAGGACTTCTTGCTGCATGTTTCATTTATTTATCTATTTTTTTCATTATTCATCGCTACCCCTCCCCCATCCCCTTTTCAATCGGTGTTAAGTTTAGCCCAGACTACACTCATCTGAATTTCAGTTTGCACGGTGACTCTGAGAAGGGGTCAACCGATCAGCATTCTGTATTTGCTGTCTAAAGGAAGTCTGCCTGAGGACATCATTAAGTCCAATGAAGGCGCAAGTCTAACGATTTGTTAGCAAGCGTCGTCCATTATCGTACGTGAGGCAGGCCTGAGATGTGTAAACTGAACGGGTCACATTTAGTCCCGTAACAGTAGGCTGTTTGCCCTGTGGCGATAATGTTGTGCTTGCTTTAGACAGCAAAAATCTTTGCCATATCAGTTTACATTTAAGGCTTAGACGTACAATGGACTAGACATTTCTAGCTGCTGTTGGTGTTATTTGCTCTGAACTTTGATGTAGCTAAAGACTTAGAAAAAGTCTGTTGAAATCTGGACTCAGACTCATTGTCTAACTTGCAGAGTATCACTGTGGTGGATTAGAAGGCTGGAGTGCACTGTATGCATTTAAAGCCCTCAAGTCTGGTGTGGACTGGAGTCCTCGGATGGCTGTCTTTGGAGATCTTGGAAGTGTTAATGCAAGATCTTTAAGCTATCTGCAGGAAGAAACTCAAGAAGGAAAATATGATGCTTTCCTTCATGTTGGTAAGTTTTTCTTTTTTTCTGTGGTTTAAATGAAGTTTTGAGCTCAATTTCGCTCAGACCAAGGAGATAACTGAAATTCCCTACCACAAATTTAACATTAACTTCAGTTGAAATACTGCAGATATAACTGTCATTGCTTCCTGCCTCTTACAGTCACTCATTGATCTGCAATGAATTTCTGTTACATAAAGTTAAAAAACTGATAAAAGTTGATTGCGTTCGAAGAACGCAAACCTAATTTTGGCCTGTGGCTTTCCAGAGTTGGTTGCCCTGTGCACGGTTATATGCAGAAAAACTCCACATTCCTGTAAGGACACCAAAATGGCCACCCCACTTAATTTTTGCAGGGGCATGTCACGGCCAGTAAACTGGTACTGTTTAAAACTGAGACGTGATTAAATGTGATAAGACATGTGGCGAACATGTGAGCATGTAAGCAGGACATGCGAGCTCGTCTTTGCGCTGCTTTCTTTGACTTCTTTCCATTCAGGCGCCATGGGCTTCGCTATTTTGTGCTCTCAGCATTGGATATTAGTGAATATAAACGCTTCATTGGTAGCATTTATCGAAATCTGAGGGTATTGTCCTTGTTTATTTTGTATGTTTGGAATGTTAATTGTGGGAAACCAGCTATATTTTGATTGCATTTGTTGATTAGTTCCGGTCACGACAGATACATGTCGCTCAATCTTTATCCGCTCAAATATTGTTTGGAATCAGCGGGGAAAGATCCTTAAGAGTGTGCCTGAACCAAGGAACGGCAAATTATGTAAATACTGTTTACTTTACTCATCAGGGGAAATACTCAAATCGCACGGGGTTTGTTTACGCTGACGATAAGCGAGCACACGATTGCAAATGTTTGCTTATATTTGTGCTTCAGCTTAGAATAATGTGTATAAAATATACTTTTTCAAATTAACTATTATGCTTAAACATTACCAGTTAATGTGAGAATATGTAGCACGAAAGTTGAGTCTACGGAAACTGGCGCTGTCACGCAATGAATCAAGAAATCATAGTTAGTACAGGGACCTCTTAAACTGGCATGGACTGTGCCACTATGATATATCTGTCTGTAAAACCTCGGTTGTCGATGAAAAATGTTGATTTTATCAAGAGACAGAGGTTGAAGGTTAGTTAGTGAAACCATTTATTTAAGGTATATATATTAAAGTGAAGGCATGCGAGTCGAACGCACTCTCATAATCGTTGATTACTACTAGTTTTAATTAGCTTAATGATAGTGGCTCGTGGTAATTCAGTCTCATATATTTCTTTTTCAGGTGACTTTGCTTATGATATGGACTCTGTAAGACACCTTTCATTGTAAACTTTTCTTATTTCTGTTTCAATGCGTTTTCAGGCTTCAATCTCACACGGGGGCCAGAAGGGGGTGGGGAAGGATTGAGCGGGAGTGGATCTGAACTTCCCATTTCCCAGATATATGTACAGTTTACTCCCTAATAGGTAGGGGCAACTCCTGCACCTTTGGTGCCCATTCTCTTTGTCCAAAATGACAAACAGTCAAATTATACCCCAAAATGTTTTCTATATTTCTCTTCCAATTTGCTTTTAATATTAACATTCATCGCTTTGAAGGTCTGCCATATTTCTCTTCCAATTGACTTTATATTAACATTCATGGTTTTGAAAGTCAGCTTTCGCCCTCCTTTCTACATCATGTAGACTTCACACCCTTGGTATTGACTGGTGCTTGTTGGCATCTCCTCTGTTTCATGTTTTTAGGCTTAATTTTTTCGTGGTAAATGTATCAAAATTGGTGGAAAGTAGAAGTCCCAAGACCTTTTTTTTATATAGAGTATAAGAATTATCCCAGTTTGAATTTCACAAAACAGACAGGATAGGCTTTAAATAAATATAATTATTTTTTCTTTTCTATTCTATGTGCACAGGATAATGCTCTGGTTGGAGATGACTTCATGAATCAAATTCAGTCAATTGCCGCCTACATACCGTACATGACATGTCCAGGAAATCACGAACAGGCCTAGTAAGTTCACGAGGAAAGGAATTTTATTGTAAGAAAAAGATAGTAAATATAATTAAACAAAACAGAAATTAAAGCTATTTAAAACTGGTCATCAACTCCAGATTGACATTCAATATTCCAAATGTTTCTTGTACAACTTCATGTACTTAAAAATTAATTGGAAGGCCTACGATATAATTTAAATTATACTTATTTATTTAATAGTATTTTTTTTAGTAGTTGCAAGGTTTTCACTAAATAGTATATTAAATACTTTGACCAGTATACATGTATAATTATACGGTGTATGTCTTTCCTTACAGCAACTTCTCTAACTACAGAAACAGGTTTTCAATGCCAGGAAATACAGAGGGTATCTTCTACAGGTAAAATGCTTATTAATAAGAAAGTCTTGTTTTATGAAAGTATTTTGTCTTTTCCTTGAAACTGCCCATTTTAGCTCAAACTAGCCAGGCATCACAAAACCTCAGTGCTCAGACCCAAAAAACTCAGGCCCTCTGGGTGTCTGGAAAACTCAGTCCTCAGACCCGAAAAACTGAGACCCCCTGGTTGTTGTGAAAACTCAGACCTGAAAGTATTTTAATGGTTTATTCTATGGAATTTAGGATAATTAATCGAAGCATAAGAATCCCTAGTAGGTCATATTCGATTGCTAATATCTGGTTCTATATTGGCTCTATATTTGTGTTGCAAAACCGCCATGTAACACATCTCACGCATACTAGACTTGGCTCAAATGGTTTTTAATTAAATAAATTTGATAAATTTGATTTATACTAATATAAAGCAACCGAAACACGATACGAATGTTGGGAATTTTTTTGTGATCGTACCACTGTTTTCTTGTGTCCCTTTTTAGTTGGAACATTGGTCCTGCACACATTATCAGCCTTTCAACAGAGGTCTACCATTTCTACCAGTATGGCCTTGAACAGATTGTTCAGCAGTACGAGTGGCTGGAAAAAGACCTTCAGGTTAGAAAAACTATTAACTGGCAATTTTGCGTCTACTAGAGTGCAAAGAGATTTTTCAAGGGCAAGTTAGAGCCTTTGTGTGCCAGTTTGACTTTTAGCGAAAGAGTACATATATATTTTTTTGGCAATGATTTAGATTTTAGATTTTGACCATAACCCTATGTGGGTATAGGGCCAGTTTTTTGGCAATGAATGGGTAATAAATTAATATGAATCCCATTAGCCAGAAAGAAAAATTTACTAGTTAGCTAGTTCCAGGCTAATGAACAGCACCTTCTTTGGAGGCTGGTGAACACTTCTATGTTGAAAGCACATTGTAACTTAGATATCCAAAATGCCATTAACATTTGAAGCCGATCGCAGTTGACCTGTAATGACATATTGCCTAGGCCATTAATAGTATTGAGCTTCAAAGTATTCTAGTAAATTAACTGTAACGTGAAGGGATTTAGAATAAATAACATTTAGGAAATCTGGGGAAAAAAGTATGGTATTACACAATAGTATGCTTAATAGCTCTTTGTATGTATTGTGTGCCTGTACTGCTATGACACCATATTTTGTTAATTTTAACAGTGCTACAGTATGTGTATTTTTCAAAAGTAGTGTGTTACTTTGGCGTACTACAGCCTGTAATCTGTTTATGGAGACAAAAGTTGCTACTAAAAAAAATAAAGTTTTAGTAGACATTGTCAAACAATTTTAGTGGTTGCAAAGTTCTAATAACCCATTTCGTTTGTATGGTGTGCCAACTTACAGGAAGCAACATCTCCTGAAAACCGTGCATTACGTCCCTGGATCATCACGATGGGTCACAGACCAATGTACTGCAGTAACTCTGATGGCGATGATTGTAGCAGCCATTCCAGTATTGTATGTTTATTGTGCTGTTCACAAACAGGTTTATCTTTGAATCAAGGTTGCAGCTTTTCCACCCGTGTGTTCAAGACTCCAAATGCTTCCCGTTATTTTTGGGATGTGAAGTTCCTTAAATTATATAATATTGTATAGATTACGAACCAACAGCAACCATTGGTACATTTCTTTCTAAATGTATCTTATATCTTATGTTTAAGTTATAAATTATAAAGTACCAGTTAATGAATGCAAAGAAAGGGGAAAACATTGATTTATTACGGAATAAATGCCCTATGCGACGCCTAGTCACGCTAGAGATAGGTGCAGGGACAAAATGCTATCAAAGTGCTCATATCAGTAGTGAGTTTGATTACAACCTTATGTCACTCTTGTTTAGGTTCGCACTGGAATCACTTCTAAGCATTTGTTTGCTTTGGAAGAGCTACTTTACAAATACGGTGAGTAAGAAGTAACAGGGTTTCAGATTCACAATATCTGCCATTATTCATATGGGTCCACCTGCATAGAAATATGTGTTAAACACATGAGATCTGTGGTGGCAAATTACTTAAAATCGGGACGTTTGAAGCACACAATAACGTACACTGTACTTAAAATCAATTTTAACCCTTTTTTACTTAGTTGAGATACAAAGTACATTACTTGTAGAAAATAGATCGGATGCTAAAATTTCGGAAGCTTAATTTTTGGACACATTTTTATCTCATTTCCAACAAAGTTTGGACACTTTGCTGAAACATACAATCATGTAGCTATTAAAGTAAATTTCCGCCCTCGTATCACGAACTGAAACAACAGGTGTGAAAAAGATAGTTTTACTAGTTCTTACTAGATAGCTTTAAGTTTTGAACTGTATTGTAAATATTTCGGACTCTTAAAATTTCGGACGCTTAAAAATTTCGAACGGTTATATTTTCGGACAATATTTTTGCCAGTAATTAAAATCATCCGAAATTCTGTGCCAGTAATATAATTTTTGTGAACTAGTTCTGCGTATGAAATCTGTGCTTATGACGTTATGTACACCTCTTACAACTGTGTTATCAACTGCGTCATTTCTTCAGGTGTTGATCTTATGCTGTGGGCTCACGAGCACTCTTATGAGCGGCTCTTGCCTCTCTACAACAGGCAGGTAAAATATCAAAACTCTTCTCTTAATTCCCATTATAACAAACTTTATTTTCATGGTCTGGCACGGGACAATAACAACAACAACAACATCGTGCTTCTTGTTTGTGGCAGGTTTGCAATGGATCACTGGAGGAACCCTACACCAACCCTTGTGCCCCAGTGCATGTAATCAGTGGCTCGGGGGTATGTTATAAACTTTCATGTTTTCCATGTAACCTTTTCATCAGTTTTGGAGGTGGCTCACAGTAGTTTCCAGTCGGGACTGTTTCAGTATTCATACTTGTATCGATGAATTCTCCCACTCTCAGCTTTTCAGTTGACACTATGGTATCAAATAAATGCCTAGTCATTGGTGAACGAGTTTCAGTCATTTTCTTGACGTAACAAGTCACCATCGCAATACTATAAGCTGATGAAAAATCACACATAATTGTAGCTTTATGGGCTTGTAACTCAAAAGCAAATCTGGTGACCCCCTTTTATGTTATCGGACTTAGCTTGTTAAAATGCAACGTTTTGCCATTGAAGTTTAAAAGACAAATTGGAAGCATAATGAAGAGTGAATCTAGGGGCCTGTTTACAAAGAGAGAGGGTTACCCTAGCAAAGGAGTTACCCTAGCAAGTGGGTGACCCGAGCGCTCACACATTTCTTCTTTTTTTCTTCGTTGTGTTTACCTTTCCAATGACGCCATATCTGTGAGTTCCATACTACAGACACCTCTCTGATAGGGGCACTTTGTTCTTCCCTGCGGTGTCGATGTTAATCAAATTCGACAATATATGTGCTTACCTTACAAATCACTTTGGCCAGTAGGTTTTTTACAAGTAGGTAATTAAATTTTTAACGTCGCGTTCACGTTGAAAACCTCGACTTCTCCAGTTAACAACGAGGCATTACTTTTCTAGGGATGTAAAGAAGATCATGACCCATTTAATCCCAAAGAGTACCCTCCCTGGACAGCTTATCGGTCAGAAGATTATGGTTACACTAGAATGACCATCCACAACAAGACACACTTATACATGGAACAAGTCAGTGTGGACAAGGTAAGTGAGGGGGGTGGGGTGGTGGGAGTGGGGGTGAGTGGGGTGAGGGAGTAATGGCTGACACAAACTTAATACTCCTGATGAAAATCTCTCTTGATAGGTAACTCCTTGAATCACGTTGCATTGGCTTCTTGACAAATTAAAATTGAACGAAACACTTCTATCACACAACACAAACAAGCTGAGTGAAGGAAGGAAGGATGGATGAGAATGCCCACTAAGACTTATATTGTTCATACAGTGTACAATAGCACTGGGAGAGAAACAGAACTCTTTGCACACACTGGGTTTCTATAGCTTGCTAGACATTAAATCTCGTTAAATTAAAGATAAAGGGACGAAATGAAAAACTGTTACAAACCAAGGTATAAAATTAATGAAGAGTAAAGAAAGGGATTATGAGAGGAGTTTTTGAGTCAGAGGGTTTTTTTGGAGGGAAGGTATTTTCTGGGTTGTTGGAAATTTGCACTGGACAATGACTGCTGAAGGTAGTAAAAGATGAAAATGTCAGAAGGAGAAGCAGCAGTCAGAAACATATGGCTTAAAACTGATGACCTCTTTAAGTAGTGGTACTGCTAGTGATCTCGTTTGATTCTTGGCTTTTTGCCTTTTTTCCATGCAGGGGGGAGAAGTCATTGACAAAGTAATGATGATCAAAGACGTGCATGGACCAGAAGCCTGGGTTCCAAAGAAAATCAAGAATTGAACTGAATAACGACAGAGCAGCCTAAAGTTAAAGATTAAAAAGAGCGGCCTTAAAGTTCAGATTAAAAAGTCTATTTGCAATATATTTGAGGATTGATACAATTATCATTCCTAGTTAAGGCATTGAGTTTCAGATTTAATACAACATATGGAAAATCAATTGCTACCTATGTAAGACATGTGGACTTGCCGAGAGAGAAGCTGTTCTCGCCTTTCTTTTATCCTTTTCTGCGCTTTCTCTTTCTCCCTCTCTTTCCGAAAAAAAAAAACGAGCTTGACTTGATCAAAAGCTACCATGAAACCAGTGGATAAATCATTAGCTTCTCCTTGGCTACTCGGCCCTCTTTGATCTACCTTATGCATGTGTCATTAGATGATACGTACTGGATAACTGTCTTTTAAAAAAATGTTGAAAAAGATAAAATATATGAGTAGCCCGAGAGGAATGGAGATGTATGGCTGTCAAGCAGTCACGTGCCTTCATCAACTGAAAGTATTTGTTTTTCCATGCATGGGTTTTTTTCCCCAGCATTCCTGATGTTACAGTTTCTTAGTAAACATAGGGAATAGCTATACTTTGCTTTTCGATCATTTTTCTACTTGTAGCTTGTCTTGTCTTGTAATGTAAATTGATTGTGGGTAACCAGATTAATGTGTAATGTAATTTTCAGTGTATAGCTCAATTAGTAATGATCCCCAAGAAATAGCTGATGATTTTACGGAGCAAGTACAAGAATGAGTACAACACCTTTAATTGAATACAAAATATTGTCTGTATTAACATCGTTAACTATGAAAATATACATCTGTTGAAAATGATATCGAGATCCTTTAGAAAAAATAAAGTTCTGTCAACAATGGATGTTTTATTAAAAATCCGATTTGTGATTAAATAGAGGTATGCCTATTTCAACATGGAATTCACAAAAGTACAGCCCAAAAATGGAAATGAAACCAACAAGGCTTACCTTAAGAGCGCTAAGGATGTGTGTAATTAAAATATAATACATTATCTCTTTAAATATTTGGTTGGTTGGTTTGATGCATTACTGGCGCTGTACACAAAAACCAGGGGGTTGTTTTCAGCATAACGTGTTCCTAGCTCAGGGGTGAGAGATTTTGTTTACTTAATCTGCAAATGAAGGATGTCAGGTGCTAAGACTAGAAGAAACTATTTTATCTTATAACAAAGCTCGCACGGAACTTCATTATGGATTTGCTATGGTGAATACAACTTCCTTGAGGCACTGCGAGCATGATCGAGGGAACTGTGCATTATTACAGTGTAACGCATATGAGGCTCAGTCCACACCACGCCGGTGAAATTTAAAAACTCAACAATCACCTGTCATTTTGGATGTGTTCGATGAAAACACGGACAGGAAAATCACGTGATTATCGTTACGTCATCGTTTTCGAAAAGTTCCGTTTTCAAAATGTTGTCCGTCCACAGTAAAACGTAATGCCGGCGTCTTCGAATTCCTCCGGTTTGAAGAGCGTTTTCGAAAAGCTCCGTGCTTAAAAATGTTTTCCGTCCACACTGAAACGCAAAGCCGGTGTTCATCCGGTTTGAAGAACGTTTTCGAAAAGCTCCGTTTTCGTGTGGACGTTAGGCCTAGCCGTAGAAATAAAGCTGCGTTTTCAAATTTCTCCGGCATGGTGTGGACCGGGCCTGATGTGAAATTTAAACAAATCCAAAGGCTTCTGTCTATCTCGAATGAATAATAACAGTACAATAGACACCCTCTAATCCAAACCTAACTATATTCCGTACCAAAAATATATAATCATGCTTCTGACCGTACAAAAACTGGTTTCGTTTAAAGAACGTTCAGCCATGAGATCTTGCGAAATACGGTTATGATGGAAAATTCAATAAAACCTTGATTCTTAACATTGCCTGATACAGACACCCGAAAGTACTCAGAAAGAAGAAAGAATATGTGTAACAACATCCATATCATATTTTTTCCTGTTTTCGCAGCAGTTTTAATACATATTTGTTAAATTTTGAAATAATATAATTTTATAAAATGAATTTATGTGACTTAGGCTCTGGGGTATAAGCTTTCAACGTGCAGAATGCAACAAATTTGTGCAAAGTAATAGGTTATTGGAAATTCGATTTAAATTTACCTGTTCAAAAACAGCGATAAAAAAAATAGACTTTCTTCTATACGGCGTCACTGAACATGACATCCGCAACGTTTTCAGGTATAAGTACAAGTAATCGTATGAATGCGAGTGACATTCTCTCAAGATTGCACGAGCCTTAAGGCGAGTACAATTTAAAAGAATTCTCAAATATCACGAGGAGTGTAAATCCTTACTTTTTCTAGCTTTCATACGATTGTTCATTTATTATACGACTGAGAAAATTAAGAACACGCGCGCGTTAAGGCGGCGAAATACGAGATACAAAAACCCTCAACTTGTTGCGCAACATTGTTTCATTGCAAGTTTTGGGTCGGTGTTTTGAGTTTTTCACCTCGCGTGATCAACTTGTCGCGAAACAAAAACTTTTGTTGCGGGTTGAAGAGATGCAGCGCGCTGATTGGTTGATTTGCATGAGCATAAGAAAATTTGTTGCGTCACATGTTGTGAGTTTGATGAAAAACGAGCAACAAAGCCAAAATTTGTTGCTCAAAGTAGACTCGGGCTCTACTTTTCGCAACAACTTTCTTCAACCCGCAACAAATGTTTTTGTTGCGCGACAAGCTGATCACGCAAGGTGAAAAACGCGAAACATCGTCCCAAAACTTGCAACGAAACAATGTTGCGCGGCAAGTTGAGGGTGTTTGTATCACGTATTTCGCCGCCTTTAATTTGCACTGCAGTGCAAATTAAGAATTAACGATAAATTGACCTGTAGTCAGCCAGTCACAACGAAGTAATTTTCTCAGTTGTATAATAACTGAAAAAATCTGTTCCTCTTGCCTCTTTGACACGCAGTTCACAATTCTGATTCGTTGACCTGTAACTCGTGGAACGGGACAAAAGCAATATTTACGTCAAATCGGCTGAAGCATTTCATTAGCAAATTAATTTTGGAGAGTAAATCCTTTTGTATTAATCAAGGAATTCTCGTGTTTGGTTCATTTTAGAATTAATTTTGTAGAACAGCCTTCCCTTCGCAAATAGGGAATTATTTGATGTCCGAATGGAGGCTACGACTAAATAAATAGTAAAATACATAAGTCGGATAAATTTACACCCCTCTCAAAGTTTATGAAAATCTGGGCTAATTTCTGATTGCAATGCTTCAGCCTTTTTGTTTCGAAAAGAAATCAGAAAATGAAATATGTAGCACGATATAAAATTTATGGCTGGTGCCAGGAAAGTTTCTTAACTTCTTCCATGATTCTCAGTCTTGGACCAAGAGGAATGCCTAAACTTTGTAGCCTTTCTTCCGTCATGTAAGCCATTTCTAGAATGCCCACTTGCTCTGCCTCGAAGTTGTCTGCGAACCTCTGTTGAAAGAAATAGAGAATGAGAGGACTTCTACGAAGAACTGGAAAATTCCGAAGGGCGAAAGCGTCGGGAGTCTGCTGGCCTCCTGCGTTTAAGATTTCTCCCATAGAATTTTCAATGATGACAATCGATTGTGGTTATATTGGTTGTACAGAGAGCTTAAGCAAACCACGACGACGACGGCAACGAGAACGTCACCAAACAAAAGGTTTAATGAGCAAAACAATAGCTGTGCGCGTGCGTTATAAATCTTTGTACATTTCTTTGCCGTCCTCTGCAAAACAACACTTGAAATGACCAAGTTTTGCGTCGTCCGAAGAACGCAAACGACGACGGCTAATTTTTTCGTATTTCCATTTGGAATTGAACGCTGTCATTGCATATTTGGCCTGAGCACGTTTTTAGAGCCATTGGCGTACTGAACAGTTCTAAACAATTGCGAATTTCGCTGGTGAAATATAAATTCACTTTTGACTTGTCGTCGTCCTCAGCGTCGCCGTCGTCGTTGCTTAAGCTCCCTAAATCAATGCAGTCAGATCTCCACATTTTCAGGTTTGTTTACAATGTATTTTCAGTAATATCCTTTTGACAACTTTCTGGTTCGTTTTACGAATCAAAATTTCAAACTTTTAGATGGGAGAAGAGAGAGTTTGACACACGATAATAAATGTCAACAAGAAAGCTAAAAATTACCATGTTAACTCCACCCACCCCATCCCCGTTTTATGCTTCACTTTCAACAAGCACGAGCACAATCCTCCGTAGGAAAAAAGATGGCGACTGGTACATTTACCCATAGTTCTTAGTTCTTACCTAGGCTACTTAATGTCCTTACTACAGGGACAATCAATGTAAAAATTTGGCTTTCCTTGTGCCTTGTAGGCTGTGATAGGTTCACGTGGCATTGTGGTTAAATGTACAGCCGCCATCTTTTTTCCTGCGGTGGATTCCGTTTGGATTTCCCCTCCGACTCTGTGTTGGTAAAGAATGTTCACTAAACCATTTAACCTTAAACTAAGGCGTTGGTATGGAACGTTGCGAAGGAAATTGCGGAAAAAAAGATCTTCTAGTTTTAGTGATTTGCCTACTTTACTCTGCATACTAAGTCCCAATAATTCTACCTACCTCATATCCAAGCTTCTTAAGAAAGATTGCAAGAAGTGGAGGATCTTCACCAAAGAAACTGTTCAGGAAAGGTATAAACAAAATAAACTGTTTTAGTAGACTCCTACTAGCATGTTAAGGAAAATGCTGCAATCTGATTGGCTGAGCTGTGGCACACCCATAAGTGTGCAATGACTGAAGGTCCTCTACAAAATGGCGACGTTTTCTCGTTTCCGCGAACTTCTGGAAGATTTAGAAATATGACTAGATAATTCAATTTTCCAGAGGACTCAAAGAAGGGCTTTCACTGCTACACGCTGTAAAACCTCAAAATTGTTGAATGAACTGTTGAGCGTACGTAGACCGTTGCAAGTTTCAGAAGGCAGGTTTCTGTCACGCGTGTCCGTGTTGGTATCGCGAAGGCGTTTGAAAACGTCAAATAATTTTCAAGAACACTAACAGTATCAGTGATTGGAGGGCATGTCAAATGATGTAATTACCTTTGAACCAGATACATTAACTAATCTATGCACAATTCCTCCATATGAGATGAGATGTACATATACCTTCTAAGTTTCTTCACTCGTGATTGAAGCAAAGCACTCTCTCTTGCCATATCGCCGTCATCATCAGCTCTAACCTGTTGGTCCTGTACTTGTCTTCTCATGTCATCCACATCTTGACTGATCGACGCTTGTGATCGTAATTCTGACGAGAGATGAGCCACACTCCTAGCTAAAGTGACAACATGAGACTCCAGACGTCCAAAGCGTTTGTTCACAGCCCTGTTTGAACATTTAGAAAGGAGGAGATTCAGTTCAAAATGTCCACTATTTGCATGAACGCAGATTTGTATCGTTAATCATTACGCAGGATTTTGGAAGAGCAAAGCCAGAGGTCATAAGTTATTAGTTATCGATAAAAACCTCTAATATAAAAATATATTTCCAAATGAGATAACAACACTTTTTACAAGTATTTTAAAGGCCTTACTTAATATCTTTGTTTCTCTGTTTCTTGTAAGTCGCCAGGCTTGCTGCAAAAGTACAGAGAACACAAATGAACGATACAATAACGAGAAGAGTACGCTCTCAGTACACTTGACTTATATTGCTCTTGTATAACAAAAACACTGCTTTATTGAGGTAACCCTTCCCGTTCTGTACTGGTAATCCCTGAAACCCTGCCATGCACAACCAAAAAGCGAGAAGCGGGGGATACAAACTAATCCGGTTTATAATTTAAGAATACACTACGTTGCTGTTGTCCCTTCGGACTACCCAGATAAGAACAATATCGGTTTTGGTAGTTAAACAACAACTGGTTTATGTATCCGGGACACACTCACATACCTTGCAGAGCAGCTGCTCTCTGACTGTTTTTGTTGTTGGAGGATTTAGAATCCTTGGACTCTACATCCATGTTGGTCAACATCTCACTGTACATCCCTTCCAGAGATTCAAGCTGTGGATTTCAGAGACAACGTGTAAGGTCATGCATTTAAAGAAACACCACAGGGTACCCGGCGGGGATATTATGACGACTTGTATAACACATTTTAGTTCAAACTGATATCGAAAAAAAAAATGATGGGACGCACAAAATCAAAAATTTAGGCAAGTGTTGGCTAAAAATCAAAAGTCGATAGAACAGTCGATAAACACCACATGTATGTTTCTAAGAATTTTCTTAAGATGTCAATTTAAACCACGAAGTCTCAATCAAATCCTTATAATAATTAACACCGACCGAGAGATCATATCGTGCTGTTGGCCTGGGTCCGAGTGGCAAGACCAAAGGGAGACAATTTTCAGTCTAAAGGTCACTTTGCACAATTTTATTTTGCTTTATTTGAATCGTGTCGCTAAAAATAATCGTGGTCTGTAAAATCTGTTCCACTGAAACAGAGATTTGAAAATAAGGCCAATTTTTCGCCCCACACCAAATGGGCGGAAAATTGTGTCCTCTAAGTTAGCCTTCAACAACTGCTATTGGTACGAGTAACATAGTATTATTTTCTATCTTTGCAAGCCTCCAGCTACATATCCTGAGAGAGAATCTAAATTTGTGACAAAACTATCAATTTACATGTATTATTTATCTATTATTATTATTATTATTATTAATTTATTAATTGATTGTTAATTTAACAAAGAATTATTTCATTAAAATTCTGCCAATACCTGTTTTCGAATTACTTGTAAATCTGGAGTACTCTTTGCCTTTCCTGAAAGAAAAAAAATGAAAAAAAAAATAGATCGGTTATGGGAGCAATTTCTCAAAGGGTGGATACCTTAACTGCCATACCAAAAAACTATCCAGTGGATGGTAGACTGAGTTTTGTTAACGGCGCTTATTAACTTTTCCTACCTACTGGGTAGGCGCTTATTCGAGGTTGGACACTTAATCGAATATATATCGCGGTATCTTTAGATCCTTGTCAGGATGACTGAGAGAGCTCATACCTGATCCAAGAGAGCTTGTTCTGTCCCTTCTGCCCTTTGGTGTCCCACCGCTACCTCTGCCTCTACTGGAGGAACGTCTGCGTCGGTGATGATCTTCATCATCATCATCATCAGAGCTCAAACCAGAGGAATCTGATGTACTAACAAACACAAAGGTGGCAACTGATGACGTGGGTGACAGTGTCGGAAGCATGGGCGTGTCGGGTGGAGATGCTGATTCTGATCCAGACACTGTAGGAGTGGTTGACCTGTCCGCTAGCTTCTCAGCGACTTGTTTGAGGAAATCTGAATGGGAATTAACTCGTTGAAATCGTTTTGGTGGCGTGCCTTCCCCCTTGATGATCTGCTTTGCATGGCTGCTCTCACCATACATGCTTCCTGATCTGTCCTTTGAAGATCTTTGAGAGGACACCAGTTGTGGGCGCGAGACTTGTACTTCAGATGAAACGACAGTTGCCCTTGTTGGCAAGGCAACAGACGTACCTAATTTGCGATGTAACTTGGGTGAATTAGGTGGCGAGTCAGAATCCATCTTGGTCCTTCTGTTCTGGGGTGCTGTTGGTAATTTAGCTCCCCTGAGGAGAATTAAGATACACATGGGTGCATTAGCCACTACTGAAGCCCTGATAAAAAAGCAAACCCTAAAAGTAAAAACTGAGACTTGACTCAGCCAATCGTGATCACTACTTTATTTCCGTGTCAATTCGTTTTTATCTTGTTTACAAATGCTGCTGCTCTAGCGTTCTATCACGAATAGCGTTCTCTGCTTGGCTACGCTACTATCTATTCTGTTGCAGATAGTGAGTAGCGTAGCAGTGAGCGCTTGTTAACAAACTGGAGGTCGCTTCTTGGCGTTTTCGAAGTGTCTGTGAAGAGGATTTAGATCAAAGATTTGAAAGACTAGTAGATCTATACTAAAACAATCCGATTATTCACTCTAGATTTCTAAGCGTGATAGTTGACTTGGGCTGCGTCCTCGTCAACTATCACGCGATAGAAATCTCGAGCTCATAATCTAATTGTTTATTAGAAATCTCAAGCTCATAATATAACTGTTAAGTATTAACGATTGCGGGCGATTGCGTTGTTTGTTCTGGCAACCTCTGTGCAGCTCTGAGATATCAGGAGCTAGCTGATATTTGAAGAGGGCCATCGAGGTTAAAAAAACACCAGAACCAAAATTGTAAGGGTCGTAAAGTCTTCAGGATAACTAAGTCACAGTCTTTTCCTACTCGACCGTCTACTGACAGATGTTAAGATTTAGCTACCGAAATAAATTATTGACTCTTCCTCTCCAATGTTCAATGCTTATCGCACATCAAATTACAACTTTCAGTGTGTTTGTTGCAGGCTCATCATCCGAGAGAGAACCCCCTCCTCCTTTTCCGTTAAGTTGTAACTTACACGTCACTATAGAACAAAACGAAGCAAATACATTTTCTTCTTTTTGAACCCTTCTACTCCAACGTCATTCATAAGTTCCCTTTTCTTCCCGACCTCTGAAGAACAGCGACACTGGAAACAAGGTTACTTCTACTCTTTCTTTGATTCAATACCGAATACGCTGTAAGAAAACTAATTGTTTACCTTGCCGCCTTGGCAGTGCCTGTAAAACTGCTGGTCCTTCCTTGATTACGACCTTTCTGAACGTTCCTCATCTTTTGGGAAGGGTGACTTGGCTAACAAATGGAAGAGGAATGTTACTTCTTAGCGAAGACAGATCTACTTCCTTCGCAGCTGGGGGTCGCATGACCTATTTTTCACTCACTACAACGTATCATATCGGAAGAGCCGAAAAAACCACATGCTCTCGCAAGCTAATCATGATTGAAGAGTTGCTCGAGGCGCAACCGAGATGTTCTGTCCACAGACCGTCTATTTTGTCTTGAGTTCACTGAGATCGCAATTAACAACACTGCTAGAGGAGCTCAGTCACGGTTTGCGCATATTGAAAAGTTCAGCCTCGATTTTTCAAATTCGTCATTTGTATTCCGTGTTAATCTTCTCCATCCTTAGCCATCCTTGTTCCTTTATGGTTTATCATTATGTCTTTGGTGTTTTTCTATCTTATTACACTGTTATTTTCAGGTTTCCTACCATTTAAAGGTAATTTTGTATGTGGCCAACATAACTCAAAATACCACGACTCAGCTGCTTTAATCGCGGGGCATTTTAAAAAAGCCCGAACGCAGTTCGTACGTCCATTCTCGCGTTCCGCACTCGCATCGCTCGCGCGTTCGAAGAGAAATAACTCGCAGCAAAAAAACATAAACGTCTACGGACAGACTACAACCGAGAGAAATTCTAGCGTCCTTAACTGCTCTCAGAACTTCCACAGTACATCATAACTCGGTACAAGGCTAAAAACAGAATTAAAGCAATTGTTTTAGAACAATTTCAACGGAAACGTGCTTTAAAATCAGGGGAAAAATTATGTTTATAAAGGAAAACGCCTGCGACTTTGCTCTCGCCATGAACGTTCGTCTTTGGAATTGGAAAGAGCGCACGGTTTTGTGTACTAAGTTTGAAAGCGAACTTTTCTAGTTATGTTTTCAGGTCTATAGCTGATGAGCTGTCATTCTTACCACATAGCCAATCTTGTCTAGTTCCCGCATGCTACTGTAGTCCTTCACCTTCACCTCCACATCCGGCTTGTCCTCTTCAGCAACATCCAGCAGTGACTGAAGTCGTCTTTCCACATCGTCGTCATCGTCATCAAAACGATCTGACTTCGGTGGTGGTGGAATAATCAACTCCTCCTCTGTTTCCTGTAAAAAAAATTCAAAGATTTACTAACACACAAGTCACTCAATGTAAATACATCCATTTATATCATGTCATAAAAAATACAGCCAATCATAATCCAGGAAAGCCGCTGTATATTCGTCGATATGACACCTTTCCATCATGCGCCGCGCATATGTCGCATTGATTTTGCTGGCCACTGTATTTTCTATGGCATGGTTTTTTATTAAGCTGAGTTGGTTGGTGAAATTTTGACGCTTTCTTAAAGTTTCCTGGATGCCATTGTCCCTCATTTCTATGAATTTCTGTATGCAGTTAGTAGATAGCTCAGCAACTCTGTTGTTTTCAGCAAGTTTTTTGTGACAGAACTTTCCCTTCCAGCTGAAAAATTCCAACCTAAGCGACACTACACTAGCTAGTAAGTAAATACATGTAACTGGTAGGTGTCATTACTATAAATTCTTGCTCTGTTGGTGTTAAATAATCAGCCATCTTCAAGGTTTACTTATTTATTTATTTATTTATTTACTTATTTATTTGTTTATTTTTTATTTATTTATTTATTTATTTTTTATTTTAAAAAAATCTTCAAGGTTTAAAAGCATACTTGTTCTTTGTTCCTTAAAGAAGGCAACAATGCAAAATGTTGATTATTTTATCTGATAATTTAGCACTATTGCAGTTATTATTTATTTATTGTTATCTCCCTGTTAGTTAATTGTGTTCGAACCTCTGCAGCCTGTCCTCCAGGATTTGGTGTACTCAATAATGATCTCAGTCTATCTTCCAATGAAATGGTTCCATTGCTGCGAATCTGCAGTGAAAAAGATTGAAAACATTAACACAACATTGAAATGGCACTGTCTCACACAAGATACATTTTCTTTCTGTTTTTCAACTCTGCAAGGCATTGTGCTTTTCTGATGTGGTGTGCAGTTACTGTAATTTTGATAATACACTTTCAAAGCCATTTGCCCATGATAAAGGTTACTGAACAGCACTGACTCTTTGACCAATCAAACATTTTCTATTTTATAACAACTAAGCACTTACTAGTGAAGATAGTGGACTCTCGCTGGTCTGTAGGACTCCTCTTTTGTCCAGCTCAGTTCGGTTCTATGACACAATAGTTACAGCATTTTTTTGTTGTTGTTGTTTATTAGCAGGTGTGTACCTTAACAGACAAAGGTTAAAATCTAAAGAATTAAAATCATACTGCCAATTAAGTTAGTTACTGCAACTAATTATGATATCTACCATGATCACAACATCTGAAGGCTGTACAGGTTTTCTGGATTGATTTTCCTGACCCTCAAGCATCCCTGGCATGCGGAACTCTTGTGCTGGGGATGTTTCACTCTTGCGAGTTGGTGAAGCCTCATCAGAGTGGTATCCTGAACTGTTACCATGTGGCCGTGGGTCAATATCATAACCTGAAACCCAGCAAACAAGTTTTACACATGCGCAATACACTTATCAAAGTCATGGTTGTGTCTTAGTGATTTCTTCATACACTTACAGTTTCTAAAGCATATTTTAAGTAAATGAATTCAATGTGATGATAACTGAATCGGCCTTTCGTCTCATAGACTATCATTCTGTAGAAATCTTGAGCGCACATGTAATCATTTAAAAGGTAGCAGGTTATAAAAATATAAGAATAGATGTGATATTTCAGGGAAAAAAATTAAAACAGCGTCACGTAAATGTCAAACTCAGGACTTACAAATAACTTCTGCCCTTTCACACGCCAAGAGTGTAACATACTTAATAGTCATGATTGAACTACTGTCTACTACGGTAATACAAAACCAACCATTTGTCAAATAACTTTTGCCCTTTCACACGCCAAGAGTGTAACATACTGAATAGTCATGATTGAACTACTGTCTACTACGGTAATACAAAACCAACCATTTGTCAAATGTGAGTGTGGCACCGTCCCATTTGTAAATCTGAAATCTTCTTCCTTAGTTGATCCAGATGAACCAGGGCGTGCTCTGTCGGGAGACATCCATCCTCCTCCCTGTAATAAAAGACACATGAACAATATTTAATTCAGATTGTCATCAGATGATTATTATCACATGTAATTATGATTAATTCAAGCCCACAGCAGAACAAAGGTTACACATCAGAAAAGGTAAATCAGCAAAAATCTGCATCAGGCCAAGAGGTCCTTACTGCTGGTTGGAGCTTATCTCTGTCAGTGTTTTTCTATTTTCCCCTTGATGGGATCCTAGTCCATGAGCAGAGTTACTCCCAGCTTTAAATTAACTGGTACCCATTTATAGGACCGGTATTCTTTCTCATTCTCATAAAGTCACTCATGAACTTAAAAACATACATGTACATGACTTGTACACAAAACTGACTTTTAGTTCTATTGACCTCAAATTGTGACTTGACATTTCTGCAGAGATTCAGGACAGATTTCACGTTACCATCGATAAGATCTGATGAGAAAAAGAACAACAGAAAAAAATAAATGTTATTTAGTTTTTTACATCATAATTAGCTTATTTTGTTACAATACAATGTGCTGACAAATGATCACTTTGTAAGGTGGACTAATGAAAGATGTTTGTGTAACAGATTATACTTGGGTCTGGCCCCATTTTATCAAATCATTGAAATCCTCAGATATCGTAGTTAACATGAATAATTCATTCTTACAAGGTTTAAGCACCTGACAGCATCTTTCTTTGCAACTACAGGAATTTGTAACTTCTTGCTTTAATCACTCAGATCCTTGTTTGATTGAAATGGTAACTGTAAAAAGTCATGAGCCGGATTGTTCGAAAGCTGTTTAATACTAACCCATGGTTAAAAGTTAACCAAGGTATTCATATTTCTTGTATAAAAATGTTTTTCACTGCTTTTGAGATTGTTCAAACCCAAAACAGAAGAACAAACAATGTCAACAGAAACCCTCAAGGCAAAGTTACAAAACTGAAATAAAAATTCTTGCTTGTCCTGGGTTAGCTTAATCAGCTTAAACAACCCAGCCCTGAAATATCCATATCTAGTAATAAAATATTAGGTTCTTGTGTTCAGAATCTTTATTAGAATTGTTTGCAGAATCTTTTGACAATTTCATCTAATCAATCAAAACAGATTGTATGTAGATGTAAACTACGTACGCACACATGTACCTCCAACATAGATTCCCTGTAGGTTTATATTTCTGTTTCCCATGAAGCTCATACATAGCTGAAGATTCTCCAACTTCTGGGCCCTTGTTATAGGACGTGCATAAACCCCTGGAATCTTCTGACCAGCTGTAAAGAAAAAAACAGTACAAACAATGTTAATATATAAATTAATTATTATTATCAAATCCGTCACTTTTCAATGTCAGTCTCCTTAATTTACATCACAGAATCTCCAGCGTGCAAAGAAAGTTATCTCTGATGGCCTGTGCCCTGCAAGAGCATCCGGTTTTTTCAGCTCTTGTTTCATGCGCAGACAAAAATGCAAGAGCCAAAAAATCTGAATGCTCTCACAGGCTGGATTGCCCTAGCCTAGCAGATTTTGCAGTCAGGCTAGTTAAGTCTATGTTTCACTTGCCCAACAGGAAAGGGAAGTTCCTTGGAAAAATGTTTGAGGAGATTCAAATTACAGATTAAGGAATGTAAGAGATATCGTTTTAGGGGATTTAAGTGAGAGTGAATTTTGGGCTAGTACATTATAGTAACTGCTTATAAGTCAGCTTCTTAGCACCCTGACCTCACTGGTTTTTTTTTACTATAGTCAACACAAAGGTCTACACACTCAATAAGTTTAGGACCCACAAATAAATTAAAAACTTATATTTTCTCTTAGTGTAAAGTACTTAATAAATGATGAGAATGTATTAAATTTTTAATGAATTGGATTAATAAATTTGTAGGTGTTAGCTGAGTTGCTAAAAGTAGCTGGCTGCCTAGTAATGAACATCACCAGCTACAGTAAGGACATAAATGTACTTCATGATCTTGGCCGAGTACATATTAGCTGTAAGTAAAATCAGCCATACACTACCTGCTTCACAACTCTGTGACAAGCCTGATCAGAATAATATTTGTAAAATGAACCTCTTTTCTTCCTGTATACAAATGTATCACAGACCTTAAATTTGACATTACGTCTGCATACTGAAAAGGTTGCCACAGTGCTATGTATAATCAACTGTTCAGTAATGTCCAGAGGTAATGAAGGCAAGCAAGACAAGGCTGCAATTTATGGCTGTGCCACTGATTATTCAGCGCACTAGACAGCAAGAATTTGCTCTTACTACATAGAAATGTAATAACAAGATATTTTTGTGTTTGGTATGAAACAAAATGAAGTGTATTAGCTTCATTTTTGGCAGAGTTCAAGAAGAACTTGTTTAAGTAAACACATCAAACATTCCTTAAAAAATACAAATAAACCCCACTACGAACACAAAGTGCACAGATGTAGCACGTTCAACAAAAGTTATGCTTTACATAAAAAGATCATAAACAAGACAGAATATCGAATTACACATTGATCACAAACAAAAAGGGAGATCATCTGTGTAATGCTTAGCATAGTACAGTTATCAGCAAACAAGGATTAGCCAAAGCCAAGGATGCCAACATCACTAACGTCAAAGACAAGAATAGCATATTTACTTCTTCTTTTCTGCCATTTTAGCATGGTTTTCTGATCATCATAGCTTCACAACTGCATTCATTGCAATGCTAAATGCCATTTGTGCATGGGAGAAGTCTACCATGTAGAACTGAGCTTGCAATGCAAACCCTCCAGCAAACAAGCCAAGAAAGATTAACTGTGAATTCACTGCTTTGACACACTTCACCAAATTTGTATAATGGCAAAATTAGTTAATAACTAATACAGTGATTATTAGTATGTTTACATACAATGGGTATAATGAACGATGTGATTGATGATTACACTCCACAGCAATTTCAAGGATAAACAAAGTACACTTTTGTATTCTATTCTAAAAGAAACAGTTCTGCTCATGATTTTAATGTTAAAGACTATAAAGACGATGAAGTACATGTACTGTTTCACAGGCTAATAAATACATTCTGGATTATCAATATGGGGGCAAAAAGTTAATAAACAGTCACTATATTGGCTTTTAATGTTTTGGTTTTCAGTCAAGCTATATACAGAATGTGATATAGAACAAAAGGGTGCCACATGTTTAACAACCATGAGTTTGTCCTATTTACATATCAATAACATGTGCTACTATTGATATTAAATGACTTTGAATGACAATGACTTCTACACCACTCCAATTCCCAAGAATGCATGATTAATGCCTAATTTCTCCATACAATATCAAAAAGCTGTTAATCAGTCAGGCAATGAGAATAAAGAACACAGTCAACTAAACTAAGCTTATTGTCTCTAGTAAGGTAACACCAAATACAGTGTAATCTGGTGAGATTATTACTAGCCAAAATTACCTGCATTGATGCGCAAAATAAATATGAATATTAGCACCATTATGTGAGATGTAAAACAATCCTACCACCTGATAGCTATGACACTTGTTAGGTGTTTCATTATGTTATTTTTACAACTTTTACTAACGATAATAGACCATATTTGTATTCTCGGTATTGGACTGGAACTAGCTTGCAACCGAGGTTAATGCGGGGAGTCTTTTCAAATGCAAATCACATTTGTCGCTTTTTAATGATATTCCCCCGTACGAGCCTCCATTTCAAGCTAGTTCGGGACAGTTCAATACCGAGAATACGAATATGGCCTATTCATTACTCCACATTATGCAATTAATTATTTTCTTCAAATTTGTGCAGTTCCAGAAAATTAATATTATTGCTCTCCCACAAAAGAGATTATAATTCCCTGGCGCATGGGGGGTTTGGTGAAACCAAAAAAATTAAATTGTAATATGAAGCTGTATTGGAATTTCCAGAGGGGTGGGGCAAGGGGGACCCAAAAAAAATCCCTTCCGTGAGGGAGATATGGATATTTTCTGGACATACAAAATATGCTATTCAGTCTTTAATACTAAGTTAAGTTACGTAAACTAAATTTTGCAAAAGAAATGAAAAGAAAGGAAACAGAATGAAAAAAGATGTCAGCCAGAAAAATGGAGGATGTCGAGTATCTTAGCCAAGGCTCCTTTGAAAGCATAGTTGACATGAATGTACAAAAGTGAGAGCTCTCTGTGTGATAACCTTCAAGAGGAATATAAAGCAACATCAACAGAAGTAGAAAGTTTGCCTTTAACTTCCAAAGTTTTGTATTTTGCAAAACAGGCTTTTCAAAAGGCATTGTGCGACCATAAGTTAGAAGTAAAAAGAAAGATGTAGAGGGGTGCATCTTGTGATGAATATACCAGATTTCATGTACAAAAATCTCTGTACCTCATTAACATGAAGAAAAATAAACACTATTAATAGCATCATGCAAAGTTAGATGTGAAGTGCTGTGCAATAGCCCAGGACTAACTAAAGACCAGGGTGCTTTTTTCAAACAGAAGCCACTGGATTTCTTTGACCACCACTTCTACAACTGATCAGGACAAAGTAATTGAGGTGACTGAAAAGTTTGGGCTAGCATACCATGGCTCCAACTTGCAGAAGGCCAACCTATAAAAGGCCACACACTAACCGTTCACATTCCACTTGGACATTAACCACAAAAGCTAAATGCAAGCTCGCAATTTTTACAGTGGTTAAATTCATCCTTTAGGAAATAAACCAGCAGTGGCAGAGCTAGGGGGTGTAGTAGAGCAATCGTCAAAATGGGAAGTTTGAAGCATCCAAAAAGTGGGGCAAAAACGAGTTATATGTTTAAATCTAAATGTTTAAATTTGTTAATTAGCTGTAAGTTATGAAAATCAGAGGGAAAGAATATGAAGAGCCGAAAACAAACAACAGCAAGCAGGAAACTCTTGCATGCCCTCCCTCCCCCCTTCCCCCAATGCAGTTCTTAACCACACTAAACACTTCGCAAGTCTTCATACTCCCACAATTAAACCAGGGCTGTGCATCAACAGTGTGGAGCTTAAATGTGGCCTCTTCCCTGATGGAGGCAACCATGGTTTATTATTGCCAGTGTAATTGCCGATATCTAACTTCTCCGCTTCAGGTTCGCAATTGTGAATATGATCTCAGGGGGTTTAAAAAGCTCCTAATGTACTGAAGGTGGCCACCACTACTTTTGGACTGAACAGTTTCCACCTTCTGTCTATTTCTGCTTGGAACTCTCTTTAGCATGATATAAGAAGGGCACTGGATTTAACTAGTTTTAAGAGTCAGTTAATTTTTTAAAATTATTATATATGTGCTTGTAAATAATGTGTAGTATCATTTGTAGTAAGTAGCACAATTTTAATAACGAGTCAGAGATGCTAGCATTTTTGTATGCTAATCAAAAATCTGAATTTAAATAAAGATATGTATGGATACATGTATAGGTATGACTGTATGACAAAATACCCTTGGAATTGGCCTAAGGGTCAAGGCTTTTCATTTCCTAAATCACTGCCTGCTCAACCTTTACTTCCTTGGCTGATGTCACCATGGGACCACCTAATACAACATTCCGGCCTCTACTCGTGAACAGACCACCAGGTTGCTTTCAAACACCAAGCCTTACTCACTCACTCATCCTCTTTGCCCCTTTGTGAGTGGAGCATAAGGCCACAAACACCAAGCCTTATTTAACAAAAACTCTGATCAAGCCTCCATCCCAAAAAATAGATCTGAAGCACAAATCCTCTGAGAATGTATATCTAACCACATAGGCATCGGTAAAGCTCTCACTGGTAAATGAACACCTCAAAGATTTTAAAAGGGCGGTTGCAACAATTAGTAAGGGGCCTGAAAAAGTGTATATTCAAAGGAAAATGATTCCAGTTCGAGGTAGTGGAGAGTTTGAGAAAACTGAGTTTGAGATTAGTGTTGACTGGTGGCAATCAGTCTCTCTCGGGTGATCACTTGGAAGAGATTAATTTACAAAGAAAAGGTTCAGTTGTGAATACTAAAGGTGGTTGTGGTGGCTTATAAGCAATCAAAACTAGAAAATTCACATGGCTGGCCATATGAGGTGCTGGTTGTTAGGGGTTTCATTAAGGGCCAGGCAGCAGGTGAATTGACCAGTTGTAAGGACTATTTTCACTGCCTTGTTTGACCATCTAGTGGAAAGTTTTTCTTATAGAGAAGTTCAGTTCAAATAGTTTTGCCTGCCTGTGAAAACCAGTTTCCCTCCTGCTGAAAAAGTATAGAGAAGTTCAGTTCAAATAGTTTTGCCTGCCTGTGAAACCAGTTTCCCTCCTGCTGAAAAAGTTAATAGAACCTCTGGGTTGTTTACAAGAATGGTTGAAGGGGCTTAGACCAGCATCTTACCTTATTACAGATATACAACATTTTTGCAACATCATTTTCACATAGAAATTGTTTCTATAAAAATTCTGGAAAATTCAATGCTTTAAAAAAAATGAGAAAACTAGTTTATTTCATAAAGGAGACATTACAAAATTGCTAGATTTTAGAAAATTAAGTGTCACAAAATATCACTCTACAAAATAATAAAAATAACTTGACACCTCAAAGTTTCATGCATGGAACGAGTTCAATTTCAAATTATTTTTTTAAATGATCAAATATAGTTTCTTCCAATTTATTATGAAGCTCTCTAAAGTACAGCATGTTTTGAATCATTTTGTACTAAAAATCATTTTGTTTTGATAGCTTTTTATTCTCATCACCATCTGTTTAACGACGTATTGAACAGATCGAGAACAGAGAATTTAAATTTTGATCACCACTGAGATAAACAAACATACACTGTACTGCCTGAATGTTCTTCTGCAGTGTGCTTGTGGTTTAGGAAAAATCCACATTATATTGACTTTTCACACAACATCAACAGATCAGACAATGGCCAAAATCAGATCAAATTTATGGCTGAACTTTAATATTGTTATATTTGACGGCCCGATCAGTAACCACAGGAAATATATACTTACAAGTAACCCTAGCAGAGAATAACAAATTTTCACACTTTGTGCCAAAGATGAGCTTCCTTGAGACGGAAAGAGAGACAGACCAGATTTAACTTCAAGTGTCTTACTTAACTGCAAGCGGAACTGTCGGAGCGCAGGGTTGTGAAAGATTAGCATACATATGGAGATCTTTTGTGGAAACATGTATCAGTTAATCTTGCTTATTCCTTTGTTTTCTTTACACGAGTAAGACCGATATAGATGCGTTTGACGGATGCCAGAAACAAAGAAGAATACTGTAATTGCAGTCTCAAATATATATCATCACCTACCCAGCGTTTCCAAAATGTAAACCAAAGTTTGCCCATCGCCCATCGAACGACGGATGTCGGAAATCAGTCGGCGCTTTCCTTTCTTTAGCAACTGATTAGCCCAGGATGTGTGTTCCTTTCGGATAGAAGGTATAAATCTATTAATAACAAATACACACACAATCTAGAATCAACAAGTGAACACTTAATGGCTAAGGACCTACACACAGAATGCGTAGCAACTGAAGTGTACATTACAACTTAGGGTCGTTTTGCATTTATATGTAAAGTTTAACCCAACTGCGAAGCACTACGTCGCCAATTGATAACAGTCTTTGCCCGCATTGAATCACAACGCGTGTTTATACAAATTTAATGAAGTTTAACTTAAGTTATAGTTATGCACCTGGCATTCCTTCAGCGCCCATTCGCCAGTTACGGAAACTTTCACTGGTGCGTTCTTCGAATGAAACGCCGGGAAGGCAGTGGCTTCTAATTTTCGGCCGCGTGGGTTCGCGGCAGCGAACGTTTGCTTCGAGAACGCCGTTCCTTCTGCAACGGGATGGCGAGATACGTCCGCTGAATGTGAACTTGTGTTCTGTGCCGATGTGACCCTTGCTAGGGAACTTGTAGGCTGTAGTTCGACCTCATTCTGCCAACTTTGCTGCGGACATAATCATTGCGGATGAGAGTTCACTCCAGATTTCAAATTCTTGCTGTCAAAGCAAAAGAGCGAAATAAATCGAACATCATAGAGCGTGGCTTACCACAGGTTGACCGCCAACCCCGATTTTCAGCTTCCTAGAATGTCCGCGGTTATTCCTTATGTCCGTCATTTATGAAAGTTAGCATTTGCTTCCCTAAATAACCATCTTGTAGAGAGATAAGCGAGTTTAATTTGCCGCGACGTAACACAACACTCGGTGTAAAATTGTGCGGCCCCACTGACGTGCGTGTCAATTTCATTCTCAAACCATTGTCCGTTTCCTATTGGCTGAGACAACTATCATCCCCCGCCAATTAACTTATTACAGTGTTTTTGTTGATTCACGTAATTTTTGTGGGTGCTCTACAAGAGGCTTTTCACAATCCAGTATTTTGGGAAATTAGATTTTACTTTAGGCGGGCATAACTTTGAGTTGCAGTGCTTTTTTCCAAGTGCCTGTTCATTACAGACATTGTGAACCCACTGAAAGTCACAACATCGCGAGAGCGCTTTAGGGGTCCTTTAGAGAATTTTAAAGGTAACTGAAAGTTCGTTTTCAGCAGTTCGAAAACCACAGTCTGATGAAGTTGCAACTCTGCACGCCACCATACAGGTTGGCTTAATAATAATTCAATAAAAAGATTACGTATAAAGCTAAGATTAGAAAGCTAAGCTAATACTTCACTGCTTAGCACAGAGCTTTTATTTTTATCTGCGGTTTTACGAGAAATCAATGCAATACGAGAACGGTCTTCGTGACAACGGGAACGTACCTCGAAAGATTATTGATGTTTCACGCTGATACACAGCGTGTTTTGATAACTTATTGCGTGATGTATCAAGGTATTACGTCGCGTTTTATCGAGCGAACGATCAATTCGATCTCGGTCGATCATGCGAAGCAAATCTGCTTTGTTGCTTTGTTTTGTTCACATGTGAAACAAAAAGCAATGCAATGTTTGATGAATACTGAATTCCACGCGACTCTTCGTGCAGGAATTATAATGGACATGAGTAACACGCAATCTATGGATCAAACACGCTGCTAGACATCCTGCGGCTTAACGCGTCACAACTAAAGTGGCTCGTCAAATGAAGTTATGTGGTTTGGCCTCTTGGCTTGGCAGTCGGCAGCTCTTCTAAATGATTGTCCTGGTTGGCTGCCTTTATTCGTGTCTCTTAAGAAAGAAACAAGTAATTTAGGTCAAAGCCTTTGTTTGATCAGGTGATAAACTGCAGTCGAAAAAGATGGCATTCGCTATGTGAACTGCATGGGTGGCGCTCCCGTTGCGCTAATTTTCGCAAGTTAGACGATTACTTTTCATGACTCTTACATGACCAATATATGAGAACTGATTTGTTTGCCCACATACTGTTGTACATATATAAATTATACTCTGTGGTAACTTTGCTAAGAGAAGTGCAATGAAGTAAACTTTTATAGCAGGTATTCAACACTTAGGAACTTGTTACTGAGCCGCAAGGAGCGAGCTGCAACCAGTTATAGCTCAATAACATTCCTTTCAGGTAAAGTTAGCCAACTGCATTGTAAACAGCGTTGAGTATTAAGCTTATACGTACTGGGCGGAAATGTCGCGCATAAGGCTGTATTTGTCATAAATGTACCAAGCTTATGATTAACCGCGAATCATTTTTCAGCTACCTCATTTTTGAGCGTAACTGTAAGCTTAAATAAGTTTCTCTTTGAATGAAAATAGCGTCTAGATCTACTGAGAAATTAAGCCGCGACGTGGCGGCGGCGGGGAGGGGGGGGGGGGGGAGGGAAGACTCCCATATGAGAGGGACGGGGATGTGCGTAGTCTCGTTTAGGAGTGCAAAGTCACGAACTTTGTTACTTTGCTCTCACTAAGGGTGTTCTCCCAGGGGAGGTACTTTGGGAATTTCTGGGTGGGGATGTGCCGCAGGGACCCTGGAACCCTTAGCCTATACCAGAGCTAGTTCAGCTGAATTTTGCTAACCTATACTAGAGTAAACTACCCAAATCCCCCCATCTATCGACACTGTTGAGGCTGATTTGCGTAAATTTAAACTTGCCGATTTATTTTTTTTTATATTTTTGAGTGGCAATTCCTGGTTTCCTTACTCTAGATAAAATCTTCAACCAACCAGTCAGTTTTGTGAAAAATGATACCCTATTCTAGACCCAAACGCTCTGATTTATATACCCTATCCTAGAGTAAACTGCTCAAAGACCATACCCTTCACAGCGGCACATACCTATGTAGCCCATATATGGCAGTGCCCCCCCCCCCCCCCGGGGTGTTCTGGATAAAACTGGCAAGGTATCTTCAAGGGTTGTACATGAAAAAATTAACAACAAGACATCTGCACACTACCTCATGCAGGTGTGGATCCAGGATTTTTCTTAGGAGGCAATGCACCACTAAGGAATGATTTAACTGAGTTTTTTTTTTTTTTTCTTTTTTCTTTTTTCACAAAATACCAGTCATATTAGAAAGGCATATGTCATCTCAGTGAGGGGGGTGCACTCCTGCACCCTCCCCTTAGATCCGCCCCAGGCTTGAAACTGAGACTCCCTTCTCTGTCTGCTAAGTCAGAGACACAAGAAAGCGTTTGCTTGCAACCGCTTCATTGTTTGATCAGCTCCCGTTAACAACCAGGGACGAATAAATTAAAAATATTGTTTTTTGTCAAGTTTTAATCAGTTTTATAACTTACACATGGCAGATAGGATTCAAAACGCTGTCCGTTTGCAAGGGAGTCACCACCACCCCACCCCCAGCCAGGAGAATTAGATTAGCTACCTTATGCTGTAACTGTGTCACTCATGAGAAATGCTTTTTTGTTGCCTATTTCTGGCTACTTTCTTTTGCAGCCATTTCTTTTGGAACTGTCACGCAATGCTTCACACGTGATATCCCAAAAAGTGGTTGCGAAGGAGACTAGACCTTAGCAGATGAGTGACTGACCCTCATTTACATACTATTTGCATAATCTGATCACCCACTGCAATTCATAACTTGGTATTGCAATTTTTTAGGTCAGATGGCCCCGGCAATTTCTACAGCTTTTGAAGCATTTCTTTATAATAATTTCTCACAAGAGTTCACTAATTAATGAAAGGATCTCTCACAAGTGACTGCTTTTTTCTTTTTCGTAGAAACAACATGATTGAAGAAGTTGTTGCCCACATTTTCACAGGATTTGTAAATGTTGTAGCTGGTCTTCACCTGTCCGCAGTGCATAAACCTTCAATATTAGACATTGCAAAGTACTTGATTATTTTTTTTGTGGTCCCCTCGATTGCTGTGGTTGCTTATGATCAGTTCTTTCCTATATTTCAAGGAGTTAACCTATATCTGGTATTTGTTATTTCCACACCAGTACTTCTCATCACCCCTGTCTTGGCATTTGCTTTATTTCGCTTTTTCGGTGGCCACTGGTTGCTTAATTGGCACCTGAGGAAGACTTCACGATATCTAGATTTGTGTAACTTGCCTAACGAGTACAAAACATTGTTGCTGCCCAGAGATACAGCAAAATGGCATTACCAGCTTGCTGGGAGCTCAGCTGATCATGGGTTTGGATTTTTTCCTCTGCTGAGTTCAAACTCAGGGATATTTCCATGGTCAAAACCACAGATGATTCAAGATGTTGATGTGAATATATTTTATAAGCCATTGTGTGTTAGAATTGACCATTTGATACCTACATCACCTGGATATTGCAAGGTGGTTGTCAATGGCTTCACTCAAGATGCATTTTTGCATGATTGCATTGTCAAGTGTGGATCACAGTCTTTGCTTTCTGGAAGGTTAGTTTCACAAAAAATAGGAGAAGAGTTTGCCACAGCAGATGTGGAATACAACTACCCTGCAGTAACATTTAAAGCAGTTTTGGATGGCCCTCGGGGAAAGTTTACATTTCATAGCGATATTGTCTTTGGAATCAAAATAATCGACTCTGCAGATGTAGCTTATGATTGGTTCGTGCGAGTGCAAGATATATTTCCATGTCAACTTCTCGACATTATCAGGGCTACGGGATGCTACTTAGTTCACAAGCATTGTTTATCACATCATATCTCGCATGATTTTGATTGGAGAATTACATTTGCTGAAGCCGAGTCAAAGCTTTTTGAGTATCATTCTGACAAGACAGCGCTGAAATTGTGTTACGTTGTCATCAAATTTGCAATCAAGCAGTTCAGTCGAGTAAAGAAGAGAAGTTATCTAGCCCTAAA
This sequence comes from Orbicella faveolata, assembly GCF_042242905.1. NCBI lineage: Eukaryota > Metazoa > Cnidaria > Anthozoa > Scleractinia > Merulinidae > Orbicella > Orbicella faveolata. The sequence goes on from NW_028301552.1 coordinate 20,565,230, forward strand.
ATCCTACCATTTAAAGACTGTTGTCTTGTGGATTGCTGAGCAAAGTGGAAAGCTTCCTTTTGATGTGTATACAATTAACAACAACAGCACACTAGGGGCACTGTTGTCACATATCATATCAACATACAGGCAACATCTACATGAAGGATATTTACAACACTATTTTATAAGGGGTGTAAACATTTTGGAGCCCTATGGTGTTGAAGAATGCACAGCAGCTATGCACTTGTTAGATGAGTTTAATAGGAAGCCACTGGCTACTGTGTCTAATTTTGATAATGCTAATATGAACCGCTGGAAATTTGAGCAGTTTGTCATTGTTAGTCAGCTTGTTGTGGTGGCATGCTTGTGTTTCAGCTGTTATTTTTCAGTAGTTGGTGAACTATTTGTGCAGCAAATCTATGTAGTGTGTGCTGTATTTGGTTTGATAATGATTGTAAAAATACTTCTAGATTGATGCATTGCTGTCTAGTTATCAGGGTTTCGTGGTATTATTTTTATAATATAATGCCATTTGCTCTTATTGACACATCTGATTTCATGATCTAACTGACATTTTTAAAACGTATCTCACAAGAAATTTTCACAGTTGCCTTGGAAAGTGAGAGAATTGAACTAAAGTCCATATTCAGGTGGCTGGTAACAGTTTCCAGATTTTTCCAGTAGTTATACTTTGATGGCTCAGTACTACCACATTTTATCAACTGATGTTGTAATATTAGGTATCACATTAACGACCAATCATTGTTAAACAATTGTGGTCACCTTTATGGTATATTAGGTTACCATAGTAATGATACAGCTTGTTAAAAATTCCAGCTTTTTAAAAGTGCTGCCTTATAACTCAAAAATGGCTTGTGGAAACCCATTTTTTATTATCGAATTGTGATAAGCATGTTAAGATAAATCTTTTGCAAAGTTTAAAAAAATTCTACCAACAGACCTTTTTAAACTTTGGGCCTAAATGGGTTAGGCATAGCCTGCGAACAGGCTCCTGGTGAGGACGGGAAAAAAGTTCAGCGAGCGAAGCGAGCCAATGAGTGCAAAACTGAAGAAGTCGGAGAGCGAAGCGATGCGGGAGGGACGCGGCGGGGAAGCCTGTAGACTCTTTTTGTGTGCCTATCCACCCTTGGTGATTTGCCTGAAGCAAATCAGTCAATGAGGTAATTAGACCTGTCAAGAAGCTACATTTTTTGTACAGCTCTAATCAAACAGCTGGGCCTGGCGTCATAACAGAGTGCAAGTAAGTAACATGTTCACGGAATATTTCAAACTTTGTCCCTCCAGAGCCAATACTTAGAGAGGTTAAAACATATTTTGAAATAGAAATGAGTCTAAACAAATTATAAGCATATGGCAAATTGCAGAGGTGTCAAACTCTGGGAAGCGACATGCAGATAACAGCGGAAACCATGCAGGCCTTTGACCTTTAAAAAAACTGATTGCTATAGCACAGTCAAACGGCTCCACTCTACTTAAAATTCCTCCTCAAAACACAGCATAAAGTGCGAAAGGTCCAGAGACAGAAAATTAGCTCAGTCAAACGGCACCACTCTACTTAAAATTCCTTCTCAAAACACAGCATAAAGTGCGAAAGGTCCAGAGACCGAAAATTAAAAGAGAACGGCAAATGTACAAATGACACGAACCGTAGGAGTCTTGTACGGCGGTCAACCGCATTTTACAAAGATCTGTCAAATGATCATCTCAAAGATGTCAACAATCAATGATTTAACCAATCAGATCATGATACCAGATTCTAGTATCATGGAACGGAGGCATCAATAGAATGTCTACAGGCTCCCACTCTTTGTTCTAGGTTAGGTATGACCAAGGTGACTAGTGCCCATCCTCTGGAAATATGTCTGTGTCGTGACGAGCGTTTCTCGACAGCATTGCCCAATAAACTGCAACCAGAAGATCTGGAGACTGATGCAAGGACGGTTGTCTGGCGCCATAACGTCAGCCGTATCCGGGCAGATGGGGCTCGCGGAGATGGTCTAGGAAAAGGAAAAGTCTGATTCCAAACCCGGGTAGATGGAAACTCGTTAGCCCTGGAAGGCAACCACCTAAAGGCGGCGAAATACGAAATACAAAAGCCATCAACTTGTCGCGTAACATTGTTTCGTTGCAAGTTTGGGTTGATGAAAAACGAGCAACAAAGCCAAAATTTGTCGCTCAAAGTAGACCCGCGCTCTACTTTTCCCAACAACTTTCTTCAATCCGCAACAAATGTTTTTGTTGCGCGACAAGTTGATCATGCAAGGTGAAAAACGCGAAACATCGTCCCAAAACTTGCAACGAAACAATGTTAAGGGCCGAGTTGAGAGTTTTGTATCTCGTATTTCGCTGCCTTAAGGGAGGAAAATCCTGACAGAAAGCTAACCAGCCCTCCTGGTATGGCGATTAATTAGGCTGAGGGTTAACAATGATCAATACCAGATTTCTACCACCAAAATCATACTCGAACAGGAATGCAAAGGGAGGCCACCTCCGGATGCGCCTTCATCGAGTGTAAAAAGGCGTTCCATTCTGTCCATCGGGGTAGCTTATGGAACACAATCCAAGTTTGAGCGCATCCAAGCGAAAACGGAAAGGCTGGTTACTGCGGCAGGAAGAACAGGTTTGTCTGAAGGCACTAAATAAGATGTAAAATGTTGCGAATAGATAGAGCAAGGGTGGACAGGGTTAGAGTCAGGAGCGAAGAGGTACAAGATGCTGCAAAATTTGTCTACTTGGGTGCAAAAAGTCTCGAAACTGAGATGGGGGCAGAACAGAGGACATTAAGAATAAGCACAAAGAGTAAGCTAATTAAAGATGTTATTTTGTAAGTAGTGTAAGCATTAGTTACCTAATTAAAAAAAAAAACAATAATATATTGTGGAAAAAAGAATAGGCACAAAAACGAGAGGCGCTTTTTTAAAACCTAACAAAGGTAATGAAATGAATAGTGGAAATAGCCTGTGAACAGGCTCCGGCCGGAAGGGCCAGAAAGAAACTGGCTGAGAGTGAAGTGGCCGAGGGGAGAACGGGGTGTTGGGGGTTGTGGCGTCCTTTCTCTACCCGCCTTCTCTTCGCCCCATCCTCGACTAGAGAGCCTGCTCAAAGGCTGCAGTGGAAAGAAAACCAAGGTTAAACTGTACAAGGCCAGTACTCTTCGACGGGCGTCCAAGGGTGAATAAGATAAATGAGATGCATTCTAGTTTGGTGAGGATTCTAAAGATCAGATGGCCTGCACGAGTAAGCAAAGAGAATCATCGGGATGACACATCAGCAGAATAGGGGATAAGATAAGAAGACGGCGTTGGACTGGCCGGGATTGGACATATACTGCATGGAGAGAGATCCAGTGATGGCATGGTGGCGTCAGGGTTGAGGCCAGAAGGTAACTGAGAGTAGCACTGGAAGACCTGTAAAGACCTGAAGGAGGACATTAGAGGTAGCGAGACGGAAGGCAGAATAGAATGACTAGAACATTGCGAGAGCGGTAGCCAGAGATTGAGCACAGTGAAAACAGAAAGCTACGGCGCTATTTCCCCATTGGCGCAAAAAGCAGGGATGATGAGGGGGAGGAGTACGACGGCGGTGACGGCGACGACGGTGACGACGACGACGACGAAGAGTAGTAGGAGAAGTAGGAGGAGGAGGACGAGGACGAGGACGAGGACGAGGACGAGGAGGAGGAGGACGACGACGACGACGATGAACACGATATTGCCGCATCACTTGAAAAGGAGTGGAAGTATTGATCCTTCAAAGTATAGCTGCTGGAAAGTGCTCTTAACTGTTACCAGCCACCGTAAAGGTCAGGAGGTGTGTCACAACATATCTTGGACCGGTATATTTGTTTTTATTCACTCTGTCCAACGCACAATGCATGTGTCGGACGAGAAGTCAAAATAAATGTGCTTTACGACATTTTATTGTATAGCTAGCTCCGTGAGCGGGCAAAATGAACCAAATCCTGCGCTGCATATGATTGGCGGTCCTACCCCACGCGATGGACCGGAACAAGTCTACACATGACCACATGGGTTGCCCTTGTATTGCATGCTCCTGTTTCCGGTCTCTGGTACTTTGGTCCAGCCGCAATACTCAACAGAGGGAGAAACGAGGGCTACTGAATGGATATTAACCATAAACAACAGCATTTCCATAACACCAAGCCACTCCGGCCAATCGATCGTATCTTGGCAATCTGTGGCTAGCGACTACCAGGGAACATTTACGTTAGTGAGGCTGGCCTGTTTCCAGGCTTTAGGGTAGTGGCGCCGCAGGCGGGTAAAAGAAAAACAAGCGGGGTCGGAAAGAGATAATTAAGAGAAGGGCGCACTTCCCTTTTTCGCTCCCCGATGCCGCTCTTTATGTTTTTTTTTTCATCCGCCTGCTTTTCCATCGTCCCCACGTACCGAGAACCTATAGAACAAGTTACAATGAGGCTGGTCTGCCAAGTTTCAACATGCAACTTAGTGATTCAGTCGAATATCTGCCTGACTCTAACCAGCCAGTCCCCCTAGCGAACTGTGGTGGCACTCAGGCTACAGACCGCTTTGTCTATATTCAGCTCCCTGCATGGATACAGCCGGAATGCAGCTGCCACCTCAGACTTCATGAAGATCAAGATAAGACATTCGCCGACCTATAGTTACAATTACAATGATATTTAACGTCGAAAATGTTTTGAAACGTGTGCCAGTTTGCTAAGATTACTGAATTCAACACGATGTTCTTCCAAAGAAGAGAAAGACGAAGTGCGCCTTATAAGATTCTGTTAAGCGTTTCAAGTTAATCGACAGTCGAGTTACACCTGCTATGGCTGAATATGTTTGATGGGCCCTTGTTGTTAGTTGATTCAATTTACTTAAAAGGTAACAGGTTTGTTACGGATATGAAGATTAAGGCTACAGTTGATCCAAATCTTAGTTACAGCCCTGGGGACCGTTTCTCGAAAGGCCCGCGGAAATATTTCGCGCCAATAAAGCCATTGTTAATTCATCTGTATCTGAAAACGGAAAAGTGTATAGGCCTGAAACTTCTTGTATGAAGGGAACCTCTGTTCATATTAAGAATATGTGAAAAAAACAGCTTTGTAATCATAAGGTTCGAGATTTTGTTATGGCTTTCCGGGTGCGAAAACTCTTCGGGACCTTCGAGAAACGGGCCACTGGTCTGAAAAAAGCTATCCGTAATGTCACATTTGACAGATTGTAATGACGATTTAAAATAGCTTGAACCATTGCGGGTAGTACATTAGTGAAGGTTCCAACAAGTTGTCATTAAGAGATGAATAAAAGCCAATATGGACAAACAAATTGGGTTGAGCAATTAATCCTCTTATGTTAAACTTATGCCTATAATCATCTAGCATAGTGTCCTTGGGGTAATTTAAACGACAAGTGTGATTCTTCATATAATATAACCAGTGCTGAGTTTTATCAGCCACAAAAAGCATTTCAGGAATACAACATGATGGTTTGGGGCCAACGGTAAATAAAATCCTCGATATATACCTTAACTCAGTCAAATGCTGCCCATTAACAGCAGTGGCTGTCAATGTAACGTAAACTATCATCCAAAACCAAATGGCAGAGAAAGTGTGAGACCTGAACCTCGCTTTTGTCCTTTTAGGCAACAAATAGCTTACCAGTAATGTAGAACGAGTTCCAAAGAGAACAGCAAGACTTATAAGCTCAGGAATGCGTTCTGGTTGTACGCTCCAAAATCCCTGCAGTCTTTCTGGGTGATAAAGTTTATAAAACAGGACATCTGAGGTGTGTCTACGAGAAGCCACTACACTTCTTCTGATTTCAAGAAGGTAATACAAGATATGAAACAACTGTGGATGCGGGAAAGCATCATCTTCAACTAACAAGGAATACCTTGGCTTGGACTCGACTTCAGGCTCTCTTCCAAACAAAATGCATAATCTTGCTTTTCTTTTTCTTTGATGTTCAGCTGTGACACACCTTTTGGTTCTTCAGAGTAACGTTGAAAATACTGCACAACTGAAGAAAAGTTCTCTACTTCTTCATGATGCTTGAATCAACGTTACAGAGGGACAAACTAGTTTATTTTCCATGGTAGAGCTTTAGTTTCTGGATCATTTAAAATGTGGAAAAACTGCCACAAAATTTGAGTCCAGAACTTGGGATTTTTTCCTTTGACTAGTGAGTTATAACGAGATGTTGTAACTATCATGATATCAGTGTCAACATCTTTCTGCTTCTTTGCAAAGTCAAGTGATGTATTCTGACGATGTGAAGTCCAAAACTTTGAAGGAGTGGCCACACGCAATTCATTTTGTCTCATATGGTAATCCATCTCACGCAATGAGTCAGTAAAAGGATTGCGATAGTACAGTGAATGCCTCATGTTTTTAAAAAGGAGAGGAAAAAGACCAAAGAATGATACAGAATATATCACTACACAGACCCAGGTAAGCCTGTTGAAACAACATCTACTAAACACGATGAACTGTACTCTTGACATTGTCACGATTCTTCGCGCGCATTGATACTGCAAATTTGTATCTTTGATTTCTCTTTGCATTTCAAATTGCAATTGGTGCATACCTAGAAGATTAAACAGAAACGAACCAGTTAATTCATGTTATAAAAAACCATATCTTACATTTAACATGTGCCGACTAATTATATTGCCTTCTGCATAGAAGATAAACTAAGGCAAGAGTACCTTAAACTTTAACCATTCCAAACATCTACATCCTTAAACTGTTTTACAGCATGGCATGTCTCATTCTATCTGTTTTCTAACCTCAGGGTGCGAAGAAAACTAATTTTCACGTTAGCTCTTCTAGATCTGGGCGTAACTGTAATGCATATTTATTGCTAATGTGAAAACCGAAGCTGAAATTTGAAGAGTGACAAAGAACATCACAGCTAAAATTCAAACCTTTGAAAATCGATGTCACTTCCTTTACCTATCTACATCCTTGGGGTCAAATGGCCAAAGATGATCATTGTTCAGTTGAGAGGATCTCTGGAGGAAAACACACGAAGAGAAGATGTTGACTCAAGTAATTCAGAAAGAAAAAGTGGAAATGGATCGGCCACACGCTAAGAAAACTGCTTGATAGTGATAGCGTTAAAATGGAAATTGTTTATCAAAGCCCCACAGTAACAACATATGAACTATTTCATTTTTTGCCACTGTACGTAGGACTTTGGAATTTGATTAGTGAACCACAAACTATTACAACTGTACAGGAATGTCATTAGTGGGCGTTTGACGCTGGTGTAGAGACATCACTGACAAAGCTGACAAAATTTACATGCAGTTAGGTTCTTAATAACTTTTATAACATTCACTTTCACTAAATGACATTTCATATGTAGGTCCAGGTTGGGGTAGTCAGGCAATTAGTGACAGGGTGGTACAAATGAGACCAAATTAAATTGTTTAACACCTAAAATGCCGTATCAAACTAACACCAGACGAAGAAACGTGCGGCAGCTCAGGATATAAATCGTTCAAAGGCCCATTTTTCTCCGCATCAAAAATGAGATCAATAGTTAGAAGAAAACCTCGAAAGAGTTCCAGACTATTTCTGTTTCTATCTATGTATATGAACAAACTTTAGGTAAACTGCAGTTATTCTTTGAAATAGGGCATCAGTACATTTTTCTTCAAGGAAATAACCAAGGAACTCTTAAGAGCTTCAATGCTTCATAATCTTCAGGTTTAATATTTCAAATTGCCCCCATCCGTCCTGTTATACCTCTACTCTGCTTTACGTTCCCTCCCCTACCCCCCCCCCCCCTCCCCCGCCGCGTTTCTTGATGGGAGTACCAATAACTACTTGAACATAACTGTGCCTCATTGAAAAGAACTCGTTACAATAACCCACTGTCATATCACCCAAACTTCCACCTTGCTTTTCCAGATTTACCAACACCTCTCTCACGGGGGTTGAGAATGATACTTTGTCATTTTCATCCAGTCAATATTTGAATGGGTGTTTTTAAATGATTGTTTATAGCACGCTTGAAGGATTTCATCGTCCGACAACAACTCCCACAATTCACTTCGTTTTCTTTTGTTATTTAAATTTTTAACCACGGTGGGGTTTAGAAAATAATTGTTCTAGTAGCAAGAAGAAAAGAGAAAGTAAAGGAAGATTCTGGTGGCTGTGGTTAAATGACATCATAATGCAAAGAGTCTATTCCGTTGAAGTTTCCAATTCTTATTCCATAACAATTTTGATTTGGCAAAAGTATCATGCGGGCATAATTTAGGCGAAACCTCCGAAACGCTTCACCTAACCTGCGTTATGTGACTCAGATAATGCCGTTTGGTAATGAGTTTGAATTTTTTCCTTGATATTAACTGACAAAATATGATACAATCAGTTAACGAACAACTACAGTAGCTAAGTTCAAAAGTTATTCCAATCCCCCGGGGGGGGGGGGTACTCCCGTAGATGAGCTATATAGGTATGTGAGGCCCCAAAGGGTATGGTTTTTCAGCCGTTTTGGTCATAAATAGGGTATGTTTTTGCACTCTAGCCTTGATATGGGTATGTTTTAAAGAAGAAGCCACTTTTTATCATTATCGAAAAGAAAATTAACTAAAGCCCTTCACAGATTATGTTTACGGTAAGTTAAGATAGGTCTGAACTAGGGACCTTGTTATAACAAGGGTCTGAAACAGGGTTTTGATCTAATGGCCAGGCCATAGACAGGGTATCGAATATTTGGCCAGGTCATAAGTAGGGTAGGGAATGTCACAGATTTTGGTCTTAAATAGGGTAAGGGTTTTGGGAAGCGGGCCGCACACCCCCACCCAACTTTTCTGGGAGTAGCCCGCCTGGTTCCAATCTTATTGATCTCAAATGTGATCATTCTCAAGAGAGACCCCAGTTCACAACATAGCCTCATTTGATAAGTTAATAAAGATGGTGAATTTTAAGCTCGGTAATGAAATGTGAAGGTGAATTAATTAACATGACACGAGCATGGGACAAAGAAAAATTCTGAGTCCCCGACAGGAATCGAACCGCGCGAATTTACTCAGTTTGCACGTTGAAATGAAACTGAAAGCCTTGCCACATTGGTATTCAGATGATACATTTTGTGTTTCTGCCCAAATCAGCGCCACGTGGTCTCTACTTCTTCCGTCCTCTTCCACAGCCGGTAGCTGAGCGGGTGTAAAATCTCCAAAATAGAAATCTAAACTGCCGAAGGAGCAATAAATTCAACAGTGACTCACCCTTCGTTCTTCATTTCACCGTGAAGTCAATTGTACTAACAATAACAATAAAGTGATGATAGCTTTAGGGGCTCATGGTAGCCTGACATGTCAAAGCGACTCCAGCGACTAAGTATTTGTTCACACTGACATCACAGTCGATACGGATGAAGCGTTTAGCCTGATTAATGACTAAACTGAGCCATTTGCCATAATGATCATTGATTGAAGCTACACTTCAATGATGGCATGACTGCATTAATCAGTTATGTTTCCACCTCTTCAGTCAAAAATCAGGGCAATATTGGAACAAAATGAAAGCACTTATTATTTACGGGGAAAGTTTTAGACGGATTGACTGTAAAGCAGCTGACAACAGATGATTCTTGAAAATGAAGTTTGATTCCCGAATGGTTGAATGGGAACTCAAATATGGAGATAGCGTAGTTCCAAATAGTCGACTCAACCATCAAAAGAAACTTATTAACGAGTAAAATAGAGTAAATCTGTTGGAATCTTGGATATAGATTCAGCTTGCCATGACAATCTCAAATAACTAAAAGTTCCTTTGATAACACACAGGATAACTCACAGATACATGCTGGGGGTCATCCTGGGAAATTTGAGAACGCAAAACAAATCAATTTAATTAATTGGTGTCAAGAAGGTAATGTTTAGCAAAGCTGCACCCAGGCGTCGGCTCGTTTCAACCTCGCTCTCTCCCACCAGCCCGTTGAGGGGCGTTTTTTTCCCTGGTAGGTTCTTCTCCTCAGTTTGTTCTGTACGCGTGGCTGATGTTCGCCGGGTTTTTAAACATTAAAATGCATTTGAAACAATGTTACCAAGCAAGCACTGGGTTGATAAAATAAGCTACTTTCGATATATTAAAAACCATTCATCTTGATAGAGAGGTATAAAGGCACAAACAAGAGAAATGAATAAACATGTCATTCAATTCCCTTCGTTTGTGTCCTCTGGGCCTCGCTCTCAAGCTGAATTTTAATATATCGAAAACAGTCCTTTGCATATTCCTCAAGGCGGAAGCACTGCATTGTGATATATGTATTTCATCGTAATGGTCGCTATTATCTCTGTAGGAGAGTGGTTTCAAAGTGGCCACTAAGACCGTTAAGATATAGCTGAGGTCTATATGAGTGATCTTTGTCCTAACGGTCGATAGATCCCTCTCATCCTTGAAGACTCGTCAGTAGCGATCGTTGAACTTTTCTTTTTGCAGCGATCTTGGTGAATTTTTACAAACCAGCCTTCCGATCGATTCTTTGGTGGGCAAACAAACGCATCAATCAATAATATCACCTTTTCAATCTCAAGCTTTGAATATATATATTCTCCTTAACAATATAATGATTACCATACATTCATTTTCATATTTTTATAGTTCTGAGAACATAGTGGTAGATCAGCACAGAAATGTAGCATTTACACTTCTGACTTACACCTCATTGTCGGCAGCTTTATCTCACAAGTATCCCCAACTTTAATTTCGAGTCGCACACGCCAGTGCCGTGTTTACAATACACGAAGTCTCATCTTAGGTCTACTGGCCAAGGTCGCACGGTGGTAAAATCCTACACAAAAATACACTGTTGGAACAGAATATTAGGAAATTTGAAAGAAAGCAACATTTCTCTGTACGTAATTCTTCATCTTCTGCTAAAGAAAACTATTCATGAGAGTTGGCATACTTCTCACATACCAATAATTCTATCTCAATTTACACTTAGTAACATTTCTCCATTTGTGAAGGTGAATTAATCAACATGACACGAGCGTGGGACAAAGAAAAATTCTGAGTATGCAGGACACCTATCATATATGAACTCAGTTAAATGACCTTGCTCTCCACGAGTTCTCGTAGCTCAGTGGATAGAGCGCCCGCCCGGTGTTCGGGAGGTCATGGGTTCGATTCCTGTCGGGGACTCAGAATTTTTCTTTGTCCCACGCTCGTGTCATGTTCATTAATTCACCTTCACATTTCATTACCGAGCTTAAAATTCACCATCTTTATTAACTTATCATTTCTCCATTTGTACCTGTCCAGCAAGTTCTGTGGGAAATGCACTCAAACTGAATAGAATCACAGGTATTTTGAGTCACTATCATTCAGGTTGATTGCAAGACGAGAGAACAACAAAATACATAGCGAAACTTTCCAAATTCATGATTTTAAAACATGTGAGCGAACCGACATTCTGATTTGTAATGGCATGACAAGGGTGTATACCTGTTGTATACAAGCCCTCCTGACTACATACACAAAAATTGTAACACTTACTGCATACAATAAAAACCTAGAGCTCTATGAAAAATATATCAAACTGAGAAACAGAACTGTTTCCTTTCCCTCTAGCAAAAAAAGCATGTTTTACATTAGAAAAATTATGATCCATTGCTTGACGCACATGAATAAAAAGAGAGAATTAAAAGAAAACTGAACAAACGTCTGCTGTTAACGTTAAACGTATGTTTGTTTTAAAACCCCACACATGATGAAATCTGGTAAAAAGCTATGGAAAATATCTAGCTTGAAAATACATCGAAACGTCACACTTTACCTAAAAAATGTAAAGTAACTATAAGAACCAACTGCGAAGAAATCTAATACCGTAAAAAGTGTCCAAACTGCCACTCATGTTGCTCTTATTGACCTTTTCCAAAATCTATGGTGACGTCATCACCGATGAGTACAAACGGAGGCCAGTGCTTCACGGCACCAAACCTTTCCGACTCCCTAAGACATTTCATAGCCCTGTTAAGAGCTACACTGGCTTTACATCCACCATCTAGTTGTTTGTAATGTTTCATAAACTCCATGGTGGCCTCGTCATCAATTGCCCAGAGTGAAACCAGAACAGAACGAGCACCAGCGCCCATGAAAGCTCTTCCAATACCGACCACACCATCAGCTGTAACTTTGCCTTGAGCACTGTGAAAGCAACTAAGCACAACAAGGCTTGCTCGTAACTGGACAGCTTTAACATCTGACATTGTAAGCAGGTAGTCTTTGTCTTTAGGGATCTTGGATGTTCTTGCGGGATTTGGAGCTAAAGCAATCTCACCAGCTTTCATATCACCATGTGCTGCAATGTGTACCAAGGTAACTGAACCGATTCGTTTAAGCACCTCATCTTTAGTCGCATCTCTCCCTGTGAGAGGCTCCGTGTTGAGAATCTCGCCGATCATTTTTACTTCTTCCCTTGCTCCTGGCAAGCAGGATAATCTAACACGCTTACCCCGCCTTCTCTTAACTTCCTCTACACATGGATCTCCCACAAGCAGCGCCCCAACCTTACTGTGGTAGTCCTCTGGACACTCTGTGATCAGCTTTAAGCTTGTAAGCGAGGGAAGAATGCGGATGCTAGTAGATTCACTGAGGTATCTTGAAGTCTCGTCCACACATGCAGCATAAGGGACCAAGCATAGGGGACCATCCAGAACGATGATTAATTCATCGCCATCAAGCATGTTCGCAATTGTGCCAATTGTAGAATCAAACAAGACGCGCAACGAACTGTCCTTGTAGTCCACTATTCCCTGAAAAGACTCCTTATTTAGCTGTAATTCGGCTGACTCACACAATGAACGATTCTCGCAGTTAATGCGAACTCGTCGGCCAATTTCTTTGCAGGCATCTTCTATAAGCAAGGTGACATCTTCAATGCTCTTTTCTTCAAAATGAACGTCTTTACCCTTTAGTAGCCATAAATGAACAGTGTCACTTGCCATAGCCATGAAAACTGTTTGTGTACATACATCATTTAAATGTCTGAGATTGATACTTTAGGTTAAAATGCCTCAGAAGTTGAATACTGTAATTTTATAAGATCTGTGAAGGCTTGTGCTCGTCCTCGCTCAGCAACAAGCAAAGCCTCATCAGTCTTTTGAAGCCTTACGAGTGTTCTCCAAAGTGCCGCGTAGGCATCTTGACACGCATTACGAAAGGATATTTTCCACACATCTTCAGACTGAAGAAGAGCTCTCACTTCATCGTAAAGTTTTACACTGGATCGATAGTAATTAAGAGCTTCGAGCAAAGCACCCGAGAGTTCAAAGTCATATCCTAGGGAATAACATGCACTTCCTTCTTCATCTCTCTGCCCCAGTTCTTTGGCAATGCTAAGATGCTTGTCGTGGTATTCAATGGCTCGTTGAAAATCACCCAGACCCTGGTAAGCGTTGCCAAGATTTGCATAAGCATGTCCTTCTCCATCTCTCTGTCCCAGTTCTTTAGCAATGTTAAGACCTTGGTTGTGGTACTCAATAGCTCTTGCAAAATCACCCAGACGTTGGTAAGCATTACCAAGGTTATCATAAGTACGTCCTTCTGCATCTCTCTGCCCCAGTTCTTTCGCAATGCTAAGATGTTGGTTTTGGTATTTAATGGATTCTTGAAAATCACCCAGTCTCTTGTATACAACACCAAGATTGCCAAAAGCACGTCCTTCTCCAGCCCTGTCCCCTAGTTCTTTGGCAATGCTAAGATGTTGGTTGTGGTACTCAATAGTTTGTTTAAAATCACCCAGCTTCCGGTAAGCAATGCCGAGATTGCAATATACCGTACCCTCTGCAACTCTGTCCCCCAGTTCCTTGGCAATGCTTAGGTGTCGGTGCTGGTACTCAATGGCTTGTCTAAAATCACCCATACTCTGGTAAGCGTTGCCAATATTACCATAAGCAGCTCCTTTTCCAAACGTCTGCCCCAGTTCTTTCGCAATGGTAAGATGTTGGTTGTGGTATTCAATGGCCTGTTTAAAATCACCTAGACCCTGGTGGGCATTACCAATATTACAATAAGCACGTCCTTCTGTATCACTCCGTCCCAGTTCTTTGGTAATGTTAAGATCCTGACTGTGGTACTCAATGGCTTGTTTAAAATCTCCTAGACCCTGGTAAGCATTACCAAGATTAGCATAAGCAGCTCTCTCTCGAGGCCTGTCTTCTACTTCTTTGCAAATGTTAAGATCTGTCTCGTGATAATCAATGGCTTGTCTAAAATCACCCAGACTTTGATAAACAATACCACGATTGCCATAAGCAACGCCTTCTCCAGTCGTGTCCCCCAGTTCTGTAGCAAGGCTAAGATGTTGCTTATGAGACTGCATGGCTCGTTGAAAATCACCCAGACGATGGTATGCATTGCCTAAATTGCAGTAGGCAGCTCCCTCCTCAGCCCTGTCTCCTAGGTCTTTGGCAATGCTAAGATGTTGATTGTGGTACTTAGTGGCTCGTTTGAAATCACTCAGCTTCTGGTAGGCACTGCCAAGATTGCCATAAGCAGCTCCCTCTTCAGCCAAATCCCCCAGTTCCATTGCAACACTAAGATGATGGTTGTGGTACTCAATGGCTTGTTTAAAATCACCCAGACTCTCGTAAGCATTGCCAAGATTGCGATAAGCAGCCAGTTTTCCATGTCTTTGTCCCAGTTCTTTGGCAATGCCAAGATGTAGGCTGTGGTAGTCAATGGCTTGTTTAAGATCACCCAGATTCTTGTAATCATAGCCGAGATTACCATATGCTGCTCCCTCTCCAGTCCTGTCTCCCAGCTCTTTGGCAATCCTAAGATGTTGGTTGTGGTACTCAATGGCTTGTTTAGTATCACCCAGACTCTTGTAAGCATTGCCAAGATTGCAATAAACAGCTCCTTCTTCAGCCCTATCCCCCAGTTCTTTAGCAATTCTAAGCTGTTGCTTGTTTTCTCCTATCGTTTTTATCATATCAGCGAGTTTTCCTGCCTTCTCTCACGTACACACCTGGTAAATGTGAATTATGAGAAAAATTGTAAGGCTTATTGAAATAGTTTTATGTTACTATCTTACATTTTCCCCATCTTGCTGGGTATTTCGAGTTGTCTGTACTATTCTAAATAGTAATAGGGTTAACAATAGTTAGTAGAATAAGTGGTGGTTGGACTGGGTCTATGGTAAGAATGGTTTTCAAAGCTCCATTCACATTCTCTAGTTTGCCACTCTCGCGTGAGATATGCTGTACACAAGTACCGATCATCAAGACTTAGAGACTAAAATGTGCACAACTTTAGTAAGAAAACGCTATAAAACGAGGAGTGGTTTATGAAATTACCAGCCGATCAAAAACGTCTGCATACGAGCCAAGTAGCCCACAAGGCCTGAGCTTAGCGCGGTTTCTGTAACAAGAAGCGACTAGGAGGATTTCTGTTCCCCCCTGGATGGGATGCTAGTCCATCGCAGGGTTACCCCCGGTACCCATTTACACACCTGGATGAAGAGAGGCACTGTGAGAGTAAAGTGTCTTGCCCAAGAACACAAAGTGACCCTGGCTAGGGCTCGAACCCGAACCACTAGATCCGAAGACAAGCGCACCGCGCCTCCCACAACCGATCAACAAGGTGGATAACAATTGTTAAATTTTCTATGCATATGCACTGTTCAAAGCTTCACCTTTCAGTGGCAGCTGTATTTACTTTTGGCTTGAAGGAGTAGGATTTCGTAAACTTGAAGCCTGCGTAACATGAGCTCCCGGTCGCGTGTCCCTCGCTCGCCCAACTTTTGTAATTTAGGTTATTCTACAGTACAAAAAGAATTTTTCGTTTCTTAGTCGACGGTGACATCTTTTAAGGACTTCTTAGTGGGTGAAAGTAGTGGGTCAAAGCACATTCAAGAGACAGAGAAATTAAAGGCAATAAAGGACTCATTTCCTTGGAACCGTCAGTCCAAAAGCTCCAAAAATATTACCAAATATCTTGAACAAGGTCATGGGAAGGGAACAGTTGGACTCGGCAACACAGACAACAAAGCCTTGATATAAGTCCTATGGTGATTATTCATAACCCTAATTGAATAATCAAATATCCTTCTTTCTTTGAGTTTCCCACGGTCATTCAATCACAGTGGATTTTGCCGAGTTAATTTTCACTTCTCTCATACAAATTTCTGCTTTAGATTCTAAATCAAGGCATTACGTTACACTCGCCAGGCCGAGAGTTGTCCCGGTTAGGCGAGCCAAAGTGTTTATATGGAGAAAAGTTGTCCTGCTTGCCAAGGTTACCCTACCTGCCGCCTGCCGAGGCGAGACAACTCGCCCACCCGAGTTGTCTCGCCCCCGGGACCGGTTCGTGATCCTCATGTAAATGGTTGGTTGAATTTTGCAGAGAAATAAGTGAAAAGTTACCTCGGCCAGGGTTACTCGGAGGGGGGTGGGGGGGGGGGGGAAGGGTTGTCTCCGGTACTCGAGACCATATAAATGGGGCCTAAGGGTTTTGTTTGCAAAATCCCCCTGAAGAGATGAAATTAACGGGAAAAAACTGCTCTAATCTGATCGATTGAGGCCCGTTCCAAACGCCGCTCACGTTCCATTTATGCGCCGAACCTAACTGATGATTTAAGTACGGCAGAAGGGCGGCGTTTGAATCAGTTTGGTTCGGCAGGTTAGGCTTGGGGCGGCAAACAACATTAAATTCAGCAGGGTCTGTCGCACTATGCAACGTTGGAGCTGCAGCTGATTCACACGGCGTTCTGATCTCCTCATGTGTCGAACCTAATGCATAAATTACTGTTATGTATTTTTCATATAACGGGACTCGTGATTGTCTCAAAATTGAGTGGCGTGACCAGTCATGCATGAAGCTCGAAGTCGTCGCTAAAAATAAAGACAACAAAATGTGCCTTCCATTCATGAGAAACGGGACTGTGTAAGCGAGTTTCTTTAGCGCAAATTCATTTTTTTCTTTTTCTTCGTGATAATAGCCCAGCTTATGAAATTTCCCTTTCACAAGTCGAATTAACCGGGAGAAAACCTGTCTAAATACAACCACTGAACCTTGAGTTTGAATTTGCTTGATCACAGCTTTTCTACTTGGACAGCTGGCTCTTGAATTCAGAACGCATATTTTCTCGTCGAAAATTGTTACCAACGGCTTCCCGAATTAAGTTCGACCCAAGTACGCCGTCTGAACCAGCCGTCGCTCCAAAGTCGCTTTGAAGTCGAACTTTGTAATCAAGTTTGGTGCGGCAAAATGAGTGGAGCGGGTAACCCGAAAACACTGACCCCCGGTCCGCGGACCCCACTACGGACCGGGTCCGCGGACTACCTATGGACCGGTCCACGGACTGCCCCTACAGACCCACTCTACGGACCCCCCCCCCCCCCCCCAAAGCTTAAAAGCTGTTTTCAGCGTAAGGAGATGCCGATGGCAAAAAGAAGGCAAATTGTTTACCTTCCATTCGTGGCTCAATCTGGCCATGGAAGATGTGTTTTTAGGTTGTTCAAGCTTGTTTGTATCTGTAATTTGCGCTGAGCAAATTATGAAGCCTGGAATGAGTTCACGAATCCACGTGAGAATGGACTGAAGAAAATGGTGGAGGGGAAAGAGCACAAAGTTCAAGGCTTCCCGGAGGCTTCCTAGAGGCTTTCACGGTCTTTCACATACAGTATGGCCACAGCAAAGGAAATGGCAATGTGTAATGATATGACTTGCGCCCGAGCCTGAACCCAAGAATGTTACATTTGCAAAATGTAACGTTCGAAATTTCGCCGACACGATCTATTAAACAACCCATAAGTGAAATATTTATTTCTTATTTTTATTCTATTTTGGGGGGGAGGGGGTGGTCTGTAGCGGGGGGTCCGTAGGGACAGTCCGTGGACCGGTACTTAGGTAGTCCGCGGACCCGGTCCGTAGTGGGGGTTGGCGGACCGGGGGTCAGTGTTTTTGGGTTACCCGAGTGGAGCGGCGTTTGGACCAGGCCTCATAGAAAACTGCAGAACCGTGACGGCAGCTACGAAAGTCAGTCACACACACCTAAAATAATCAGTATCTGTAGCAATGAGAGACAAAGTTTAGTTAGTCTTTCAATTCAAGTGCGATAAATTTAGTTCATTTAACGTCCCTGCTTCACAGTTTGGCCTGAAACTCAACAATTCAGCCGTTTAGAAGCAATGGGACTTACAAGTTTCTGCTAGTCACGAACAGACGGCCATACTGTGCACGGTGTGATTTAAAGATCTTGAAAAAGTAATCAACTGATTGACATCATTCAATATCGCTACTTGCTAGGGTACACGATATTCTATATGTTTGTGCGAGTAAATAAGAGACGTTCATATTTCTCTGGGTATTTCACACAAGCAGTAGGAACTACACCATGTCTATTTCTTGATATTGTTCCGAGATAACCCTTCTTCAAGTTTTCAACGATGACGCCAACTCAGCCTGAGTTACTAGTGTTGACAAGTTTCGAACTCATTTCACCAGCGTTAAGAACAAATTAGGATGTAAAGTCGCAATGACGGATTGTTGGTGAATGTTACTGATATTATAATGTTATGGTCGAAAAGAAGCGATATCATCTAAAACGTCTGAAACGTATATAGTTATATAATTTACAACACTTACTTTAAATAATCTGAGTAGAAGATCGACTCACCTCTTTTCGAAAAAGCTAGACTGTTCACAGTCCCCTATATTTCCGTGAGATCGTACGATGTCGATCGTTGAGCTCGACGGGCCGCCATCTTGGTCCCTTAATGCGAGCGAACCTGGGGAGAGTACAAAATGCCCGTGGGTAGTGGCGGTGGGGTTAATAGCGTGGGGGTGAAGGGGCGGAAAAAGTACTCTCCCCAGTTTCGCTCGCATCGAGAGACTAAGATGGCTGCCCGTCGAACTCAACGATCGACATCTACGATCTCACGGAAAAATAGGAGACTGTGAACAGTTTACGAAAAAGCATACTGAACCATTTTACAGTTGTCTGCTTAGTGACCTGGTCTTTGAATGGCAGCGAGGCTGGAGGTGACCTTGTTTTGATAAAGACCTTACTGCTTTTGCTGTTTAAATCAAGTTCATTTAAATGAGAAAAGCAGAGAGGTCTGTATCAAAGCAAGGTCACCTCCAGCCTCGCTTGCATTCATGGCCAGGTAACTAAGCACACAACTGTAAAATGGCCTAACTGTGGAGCAATCGAAAGGAAAAGAAGAAGAAGAAAAAAGATTGAGTTTTTAGAAAGTATAATTTGTAAAAACCTTCTTTCTGACAGTTGCTATTTTTTCTCTAAAAAAGGTCCCCCTCCTGTCTGGGGTTGTACGCGAGCGAGCAAACAAGAAAAGTGCAAATGACAATCGAATAGACAAAGTTGTTGTCTCTAATGTGATCATAATTTATACTTTCTGAAGTGAATTCAGTCCAAATAATGCAGTACTAATACCACATCAAAATATAGGCATAACACAGCGACTTCTAGAGTTCACAGTTAAGCGAACGCAATTGACGTTGCGTTTCAAAGTTTGTACTGAACACATTTTTTAAAATCTAAGCTGTATTTGCGTTTGTAGGCATTTGAAGGGGTCGTATTAATGTCGTAAATTTATAACGAAAATACAACGCTCGGGATTCAGTCAAATGGCCTCGGCGCACGATCGCGTGGCCTCGCACCAGCTGACCACTTATTGGAAATTTCAAGCTGGCGATCACAAACGGAAGATGTGTCGACGATCTGTTTAGAAATCGTCCTCTAATCCGATAGGCGAGCCCGTTGTATGAAGTTGTTTGAGAAATGTTGTCCTACAAAAGTGTATAAGCGTACACGAAAATGTCGAAATGGTGTAAGAGGTAATGGACCTTTTCCGAGGTACGGCGGCCATTTTGAACTCTATTGTTTTAAAGAGCTCTTATGATACGCTTAGAGGGCAAATACATACTAATCTGCCCTATGAGCATCCCATAATAGCTACTTGAAACAATAGAATTCAAAATGGTCACCGTATCGCCGAAAAGGCCCACTGTGGTTACGTTTACAGCTGAAGGTGTTTAACAACCTCGCTTCCAGGCTCTAGAACCTCCAACTAGAACCGATATGCAGAATGCGATGACGTGCATGGTATGCAGACACACACGTAAGCAAACACAGAGCATACAGAGATAATCTTTATTTGGACTAAGATTTACAGAGTAGCAATTTGTACAGAGAAGACAAAACTATACAGACACGAGTGCTTTATTGGAAAGTACACCACTCGTAAAATTAAACTACATCCGAGAAGCGTATTTTCCATATCCTCACAAGTGAGGACAATGATGGTGTCATTTCCCGCTTTTTCATGGTTGTTTGTGCAAACAGCCAGTTTGTCAATATAATCAAAAGAAAATTACACGGTGGCTCGAAGATATGAATTTTATTTTCTCCCATTAAAAACAATATTTCACGAACGAGCTGCGCTCGTTCGTGAAACATTGCTTTTACCGCTCGAAAGGTAACAAATACTGTATAAATAATTGCTCAATCAAAAAATAACAGAACAAAACAAAGTAAAAAACAAAAAAACAAAACTCAAACAAAATGACGGGCCTTTCCCCGCTGGGTCTCTTTTTAACCTAGTACCCAGTGTTGACCGCGTTTACGCGGTCTATTTTTTGATCCACGCGTTGCTGGCGGCAATAATATTATCAAAACGATACGTGACTTTGAGCCTACTAATTCCATAAAAAAACAAGGTATGTGGAATTTCATTTTACATAACCGTTCTCACATTCCTAGATTATGAGGACGACGAAGTAGAATAGCAGGCCGGGAAACTGTTTCCCAGCTAAAATTTGAGCAGTTCCTGAAGCAAGTCGAACACTGAAAGACTCTAAAACCTCGTGCTTTTTCTTACCTTGCTTTATATAAAACATGACTGAATATTTTGACCAAAAAACACTCAAAATTACTCAGAAACACAACGCAGCGATAGAAAGCGACACCATATATTGTTTCGAAAACTTCAACATCATTTATCAGCAGAAACCTTCAGTTCTAAACTCCATACGAACTCTTATATTTTCAAATTTAATTACTATGCAAATATTGAACACGCTCGGGTTACCCATGCCTACGACCAACAAATTCCACGTGAAACTCCGTGCGTGTACCTTGAAATCATGTAGCCGATAGTCAGTCACAGACGTTATATTGTTTTTCTATGAGCTATTTTGTTTGGAGCGCGAGTTTTGTCTTTCCCCACGGCCTCCCTCTTTGCGTGCGGCCTTTTTCAAATCCCCTTGGGTTAGCACTCTTGCTTGCGATCTCAGTGGCAGATCTAGACCTTGAGCTAGGGAAGGGGGGGGGGGGGTTGTTCTGCTTGCCTAGCCGGCTTTTCTTCCCTCTGTGATTTCTTCTCTTTTTTTTACCCAAAATAAGGGGGGCTAGATCCGCCGACTGGATCTTAACGAACTTAAGACAAAATAGAGGGTCTGTGGAATGACTGGATGGCCGAATGACAATATTCTTAAAATATATTAATTTAACCTATGTGCTTCTGTGGGGGGGGGGGGGGGGGATTTTCTGTCAACTTTAACTGACCGCTCCAGACAGAATCGTATGCAGCCACTGAAGATAATGGTTGTACTGTCGTGATTCAGTTCAATTCTTGATATTCTTTGGAACCCAGGCTCCTGGTCCATGCACGTCTTTGATCATCATTACTTTGTCAATGACTTCTCCTCCCTGCATGAAGAAGAAAAAATAAATTGACGTAAGAACCAGAAACAAGACTATAGGAAAACGGTTGCATGGAAAGGATTACAGAACACTAAAAACAATTTTTCTTGTGGGTCGCAAGGGCCACATCAGTCTAGAACAACACTGTAAAACTCCGAAAGTACATTTAACAAGTCCTTGTTGGCAGCGACCCTTCAAACGGCCCTCCAAAAGAAGTGACCCACTGACCCCTCCAAAGTAACACCACTCTGAAAGTAGCAAGCTCAACAATAACAAGCCATTCAGATCTGATTGCGATCCCCGATAAAACACCCCTTCTGAAGAAGTGCCCCTCCCTAAAAATTGACACCAACTCTGAAACTAACAAGCTCAAAACATGGCGAGGGATTAATACTAAGATAACAAAAATACCTCAGGGGTACTAATTTCATCAAGCTGTATCGGAGTCAGAGACGGTACAAGACTTTATCTGCCCGATTGAAACAAGGCTTCTTGATCCGGGACTAACAAGAGTCGATAACGAGATTCGTTTGTTTGTAAGTTTATGGTACCACGTTACTGACAATACAATTCTGTTCTATTTCTGGCATTCGTTTCCCAACAGAATACCGTTAACATTCCAGAAATATCTCTCTACGAAAATAAACCTTGCAAACCTCGGTCGCGAAGATCTCTCGTACAATACCGCTCACCCCATCCCTACCCTCTTCACTCACCTTATCCACACTGACTTGTTCCATGTACAAGTGCGTCTTGTTGTGGATGGTCATTCTAGTGTAACCGTAATCGTCTGAACGATAAGCTGTCCAGGGACGGTAGTATTTGGGAAATAGGTCATGATGTTCATTACAACCCTGAAAATTATGTAAATTTGAGTTATTTAAACTAAAACGTCTTAGAAACTCGAATGTTACACTCAAACATATTCTGGAAAATAGCCCAAAGAAAATACGCGCGCGCTGATTGGTCTTTGTTTCAAACCGTTTTTTGTGCAAACAGTCAGTTTTTCAATATAATAAAAAGAACATTAAAAGTATGAATTGAAGTTTCTCCACCGCAAGCTTGACTCCACGCTGGGCATACCGCTGTAGAAAAGCGACAAGGCTTTTGTTGTGATCACAGACAGCTTCCTCATATGTGTCACCAAAACCAGCCACCACAAAATCATCTGCCACAACTTCCGTACCGGTGAGACCCTCGATCAGTTCATGCATTCGCCGCTGAAAGACCTCAGGGGCGGAACTTATGCCAAACTGCATCCTACACCAACGATACCGACCAAAGGGAGTATGAAACGTGGTGAGATAAGAAGATTCCTCGTTCAACTTTACGTGACAAAACCCATTTTTGGCGTCAAGGACTGTAAACACTTTAGCACCATGAAGACGAGTAGCAATATCCTCGATAGTGAGCATGGGATAGTTCTCACGAAGAACTGCTTTATTCAGTTCCTTTGGGTCGAGGCATATGCGAATTTTCCCATTCTTTTTGGGGACAGCCAACATAGAGGAGATCCAGGGTGTAGGTTTCGTGACCGGTACGATGACTCCAGAACTATGCAGCTCATCAAGGGTTTCTTTGATTTTAGCGCGAAGAGCAACCTGACCTCGTCGGGGAGCGTGCTGAACAGGCTTTGCTGATTCGTCGAGCCTGATGTGGTATTCGCCTTCCAGCACACCAAGCCCATCGTCAAAAACATCAGGAAACATCTCAAAAACTTGCTCTTTGGTAAGAATTTTAGAGCTAGAAACTGCGTCTTGAACGGAGAAAACGTCACCACCACTGGTATCAGGCTGTCTAATAGGGTCCGAGTCTTTGATTTCGACTACGCCCATTCCTTCGCATGTGGATTTGCCTAGAATTGGACGACAACGCTTGCTCTCCACCAGACGACACAACGGAAGACACGTAAAAGATCCACGCTGTACTTGGATCTTTACTGTTCCCAGAACCGGAATGCTTCCACCATCATAAGACACAATTGACGACTTCACTGGGTTAACATTCTCAAGGCGGTAGTCGCCAGTTGCCTTCTTGTAGCTATGAACCGGTAAAACATTGCAACGGGCACCAGTGTCGATCTCAAAGCGTATGAAGTTCCCGTATGAAGCGTCACGAGGTTCGAGTCGGAGCTCTGACTCGCCGAGACTTTGAACACCTGGAAAACGGGATACTCGTCCTCTTCCTCTACCATTGAGACTTGTTTGGAGTTAGAATTCAAACTGCATTTCTTTGCAAAGTGGTTATCCTTTCCGCACTTATTACACTTCTTTCCCCAAGCAGGGCAAGCCTCGCGTTTTCTGTCATGCTTTCTTCCACAGAAGCGGCAAGGATATCGCAGCGGCTTTGCAGGAACAGTCGGCGGTTTTTCTTCTTCGTTTTCTTTGACCACGTGGACGTTAGCAGCGTTCACCAAGTTGAGACCGCCCACCGCCTTGATTTGAGCTTGAGACATTTCCGCGGCGCGGCAAGTTTCTAATGTCTTCTTAAGATCGAGTTCGGGTTCCCGCAAAAGCCTCTCCCTGACTTTGTTGTCGGCAATGCCAAAAACAATCCTGTCTCTAAGAATATCATCTGGTGTAATGGCATCAAAAGCACATTTATCCGCAATATGGCGTAGTGCAGTTACGTACCGGTCAAAGGATTCACCAGGCTCTTGATGTCGCAAATTAAAACGATAACGCTCAAACGGAACATTCTTTCTTGGGTTACAGTAATTGTCGAATCGCTCGATGACAGTATCGATGTCCTTTTTCTCCGTAGCGGTTAAATTCCATGTTTTAAAGACTTTCCTTGCTTCAGGACCTATCGCTGTGAGGAAGGTGGCAACTTGAACCTCGCCATCTTCTTTGTTGACTTTAGCCGCTACATTGTAGTGAAGCCACATTTCCTTCCATTCATTCCATTTCTCAGCGACGTTGGAGTCATTAATATCGAGAGCATGAGGCGCAGGCAACGACTGAAGATAAGCCATTGGAGATCATCCCACTCCTGACACCATGTAACGAGAGATAACGGTAAAATGTTGTCTTTAATGGCGCACAAACAGCGCTAGCCGTTACATTGCGAAACTGACCGCAAGACGCATAAATTACAAGACTGCATCTTAAATACCGCATATGTGCACGTGCACTTACGAAAATAACAACAATCATAATAACCACCTAATTACGGGTATGCATAGTTCGTCACAATTTCGGTTGTGGTTTTTAATTTTTTCACTTTCAATTTAAAATCATTTAAATGTAAGTTAAAATGGTAACCCGGCCCAGGAGCTCCGCTTTTAGGCTTGGCTAAATCTATATATTATCCTTACTGGGACTGTCATTGATTTTTTAAATGTTTCATTTTGAAAAAAATTGTAATACATCAAATACAGAAGACAGTGTTTAACCACATTTCCAAACACCAACAAGAGAGAAACTAAAGAGAAAACAGATAAATGGGGCAACAAACTGCCCAGTAAAAAACAAACGTGCCGTCAATAGAGCGATCATTTTGCTTACGCAACACCCGTAGTATCTGTGCTATTTTTCTCTATAATTGAACACAGCGTATTGATTACTGTTGTCTTTTATTACAAAGATATGTTAGAAAAGGTAACGATGCAAAGAACCCAGCAATTCTCAGCTTTTTCTTTGTTACCGAAAGAACCCAATTAAATGCAGCGCATGCGTAGTAAGTCAAAAAATTGTGATTGAATGAAAATTGAACTCTCGGAAATACGTCTATTTCTCGAGAACCACTCATTAGAATTTCACGAAATTTGGCAGGAAAATACTTTAGGAAATGAGTAACTGGACTATTGAAAATAATTGAACTTTGACAAAGGAAATTCTAGATATTCCAGTGAACCTTCAACAAGGGATAATTAAAGATCTCTCTGTTAAATTATTAGCAAAATGGTGTTAACTTGTGAGAATCGTTACAAGCTTGTTGCATGCAAATTATAAAGAAAATCTAATGACTAGATTTTCTGCAAATAAACAAAACCAATTTTAAAGGCCTGTTTATATTTATTCATGTTGCCATGGCAACGGCAATACGTCAGCTTAACCATCAAAAAACCAACGTTTGTGTTGTTAACTAGCTTGCTGCCATTTTTGACGACCGAGGGATCAAGGGTTTTAGAGAAAAAGGTGAATGAAACACAGGTATCAAAAACTGTGTTCAGCCACCTTAACAGTGTCTATTAAGATCAGAAACCCAAACACCGTCACGGTCGCGATTTCCTTTGTTCAAACTTGATGAATTATAAGTTTGAGAAAGACTGTTCTTTAACAATAACAAGCAGTAAGCCAATTATGAACGCGTCGTAGCTACAATTAATTCAGCTCATTTCCGGTCAAGTTATGCTTTGGTCCATTTCGAGTGATAATTGGTCCACGTTTCTCCATCTCCTGGGTCCTTGTACTGGGCTGTATGCTTGTTGTGATGAATTATTTCCCACTGGCCCATCCATGGACCCGCTATGGTGGTGTCGAATTCAGGATCTTGGTCCAGTGCGATTTCCTCCTGTCGTGAATAAAAAGCAAAAGAAAAAAGAGGACCTTGTGAGAGCGTTCTCCATGTTAGGACTTAGCACGATACGGAACAAGTTTGTCGCAAACGACTGTTGTAGCTCTTGCCTCCTGTAGAAGTTCTGTACAACTTTTATCATCTAACATTGTGTGACTACTTCTGTCGTAGGGTTTTAAAAGATGTTTTCATATCTGACGACTCCTTTCAAGTCGTTCGCGACAACCGCAAGCAAAGTGGTAGTTTTGATTTACGAAACGATTCGCCGCACCGTAAACTGGTAGCAAGTTCGTCGCTTTTAACAAAGTTAGAACAATTATGGTTCAATGAACACAAAGGTTCACATAGTTTTGTTTCAATTATCATTATTTACGAACTCTGGTTGTAGGACATCCGGGTCATGAGTCAAAATGTTCGTTGTATGCAACCCAAGGAGTGGTTGTCTCAGACCATAATCTGGGAAGATCACACGGTTTGTCTAGATACGAACTAAATGAAAAATAGTCCATTTTCGCTGTCTCTGGTTAGAATATTCTCAGTAAAGTGCTTGATCACGTTTTTGAATTGAATATAAAGTAATATATCAAACACGAGAGACTGCGTTTCATCCATTTTCCAAAACTTGGAGAAGAGCATAATGCTGAAAAATACAAAGTCCAGCGGAGTATTTTAGATGATCGAGCTTGTACTTGAACTCATAAAGTTCTTCAATATCTCCTCATTCGTGAAATGGTCCTGAATCTTGGGTCTTACTATCTGTTTACACTGGAAGTATTTAAATTAGTTGTTACCTTATCCAGTTTGGATTGCACGTCTTCATGAGATTGTTGTAATTTATGTCTGTCACGTGATGCAAATTCAGCCCAGTCCACTGCATAAGTCGGGTCCTTTGAAGTACGCAGTATGATGCTTTCCTAGAGAATAACAACACAAAAACAATATTTAAAAAGGCGGATTGACGAAGGAAATGCAACGGAAAAGCAATTTCTTTCAGCGCTATAAATATTAAGATCTTTGGAACTGCATTGTCATTTAACATCATGTCTGTACTGACCTTCAAGCCATAAAACCCGTTA